>NW_017100616.1:496227-521267 GCF_001263275.1 Habropoda laboriosa
TTCTTCAAATATTTCTTTTATTTCTTAAAATTTTTTTTTCTTTAAAAATTCGAAAAAATTTCCATACACTTTCCACTCTATCCTCAAATTTCATATTATCCATTTTCCCATTGTCAAATTTTTCGAATTCTTTAAAAATACCTGTTATCACAATTTCTGCTCTGAGCCCAGAAAACTACACGAGCGTTTCAAATAAAGGTGCACCTAAATCAAAACACATTCTTCCCCCAGTCACGTTACACCTAGGTGAAATTCCCTCACGAAACGTTCGTTCAATTGTCAGCCCAACCTCCGCGAGGATCGATCTATTTCGAAGAATTGTCGCGTCGTTTTCTCCGTCGTGGGTATCCATGAATCATTAAAGGGTTCGTCACGTAGCTCATAGTTAAGGCGCGCTCGAGGGTCGCAATATTTGCCAAGGACCAATTTCGACTCTGCTCGTCACCTGATCCACCCCTCTAGTCGTGATTCTCTTTAAGCAGCGTCCACAGACACACCGTCGACTCGATTTCCTTTCTCTACGTCTGTCCTTTCTTTTTCCCCGCAGCCAACGACACCGCAATAATCGTCATAATTCCATTTTACTGTCCGCGGAACGAGATGCAGCGGGAGTTGATTTCTACGGCGTCGAATAAACGGAACAAAAGACGGAGGAAACTTGGAGGAAAAATCTTGGGTGGCGATGCTAATGATGCGAAGAGAAACTTACTCTCTCTCTGGAAATTAGGTAGATATGTTTGGTGACTGTCGTTAGGGGAGTCGTTAGACGGAAATTCTTCCTTCTTTACGTACTCTGTGGACGATGTCTTCTTCTGGTATTCGATCGTACATTTTGGTGTTTTGGTGTGAAAGAAAGTTCAATTGTTAAGAGGATACACCACCCTGAGGTGTCTTGAAAGAAGGAAAATTTGAGAATTTTTTTTATGGGATCTACCGAATAAAAAGTTCCAATTTTTTCGGAGAATATAAATGCAACCTTCAGCTTTCTTGGTGAATTTTTTAAAAGTGAGAATGTTTAAAATGGAGAAGTTATTGGGAAACTTCTTATGCTAGAACATACGATCATCTGAAATGAAAAATTCTTTTTAATTTAAAATTAATGGCTACATTTATTGTCTAATAGTAAATAGTACACTTCTAGTACACAAATTATTTTCTGGAGATGAATAGAATATTCACGAATTAGATAATAATAAATTTCGTTTCGTTACATTCCACGATATACGTTCCTAATTTTTAACATACTATCGAGCAATTATTCCTCTGAAAATCCGATGTTTTTGAAAGGGTATTAAGATAATTAATTTGGGTATGGTCAAAATATACCGTTGTATCGAAACAATTTAATTTAATGCTGTATACATTTCTCCTAATCCACTGTGTTTATACAGTTTCGTACGGATATCCCAGAAATTTAATTAATTAATTAATTGCAGTGTAATTATAAAATGAATCCGTTCAGTTTAATTTTCGGTGAAATCCCATATCGAAGTTAAAATTGCAACTCTAAAATGTAATAAATATACGAAATTTGAAATTGGAATAATCAATTCTTTTTTTCTTTACTACAAAAATAACATAGTAGAAAAAGAAAAAAATGGAGAAACAATGTGAAACATTGACCAGTCGGCTCAGAATCACGAGGCTGGTTGCATCTCGCGTGAATGGAAAAGTAGTTCGGTTAAATTCGCGGCGATGCACTTAAAAGTGCACTTAAAACGAACAATGCGATATCCCGGTTTATGCGCTTTAAGGCTGTGTTGTATCTCGTTATAAGCCACGCCGTAAGAAATGGCCTTAAACGCGTTGTTGTAAACTAAAACCGCTCGTGGCCTCCCTCGTACATTCTCTCGAATGCGAAGATTAAAAGGTAGAAGACGCGGTGATAACAGGATTACCTTTCTCTTCTCTTTCTCCGTCCATTCTCGTGAAAACCTAGTTATTGTCATTTGAAGCCTAGCATTCTACTTGGAAATCCTCGACTTAATTAACGCATAGAAAATTAGCGCGACTTACGACACTTCGACACCAATCTCGTGGTTCAAACTGGGAGAATTTACAATTTGATAAGCACCAGTTGATAAGAGAATTCTTATTCGAATATTCGCACAGAAAAATGCTATTTTTTAATGAGTCAATGAAAGAATGAAATTTTAATTTTAATATTTGATTAAAATATTATCCTCGAGAATTGGGATCAAGGAAGGAAAACATTGAATTTAAAAACTTCTGATCGAAGAGAAAATACATTGCACGAGAAGATCTTCTTCGTCTTTGAAGTGAAGAAAACAAAAGAAAAGGGAAGTAACCCGAAATTGTTCGATTGCTATGCGATTGCGAGGCCAATCGACATAACACGTTCGGAATGTATTAATTGAAGTGGCGTTGGGAGGGATTTAAAAGAGCTCACCGTTACGAATTCACGGGGCAAGTTATTTTTTAATTTAATTCATGCCACTCGTTGGTCAAAGGTTTCGAGCGAACGGTAATCGAAATAATTGAAAAATTGCCTGTCGTCCTGTGTTATTGCTTTTTAATTGCCAAGTGGAATATCGTGAAAGGATACTAAGTTCGCTTACGGTAGCTTTTATGGTTGGAAACGCCGTGAACTGTTTGATAAAAATCATTATTTAGTTATATCTTTTTAGAAATTATAATTAAAACGAAATATTATAATTAGTGTCTATAACAATCGAGAAATTTTATTATGATAAAGATTAATTCTCTAACAATGGTATAGTCGCAATTAAATTAGAAAATTTTCATGGAAATCTAAATTTTTCTAAGAAAATTTGTGAATTTATAGATGTTTCTTTAAGAAAAATGAAAAATTGTTGATCTAATAAGAGGAATGCTTCTAATTTCGAATTGACTGACGGATAATATCGCTCTCTAAGATTTCCAAAAGGATCAAATCGGTCTTTAAACGCGAAAGTTTGCGAACTGAAACCAAAGACAAATTATCGAACTATCGTTTTCACGTGCCGGTCGAATAGAAATCTTAATTGTCATTGAATCATCGCGAAATCTGACGTTTTAATTAAAAGTTCTTTTCGACGGAGCGTGAAATGTTTCCTGCGAGCCGACAGCAACTATGGAGAAGGAAACGAGATAAAAGAGAACCAAGCGAACTAATTGACGATATAACGTATCGATCGAATCAGAGCACCGAATTCCCTTCAAGCGAAACAAATGCACTTACTGATTAATTAATTTCCCTGCTAAACACCGTGTTAAACCGTGAAATATTTATTTCAACTATCGACTCGAACGGTAAATTTTTTATTTTCGACGTCTGACTTAAATCCTGAAGAAATCATTAGAGAAAGTTATTCTTTCTGTTTTCCATCACTATGTTCCACGTTCACTGTAATTACCAATCAATAGCAATAATTTCAGAATTTTTATATGCCAGAAATATTAAATCAAAAACACTCTTCTCCGAAAAATTTACTTCAACAAAATTACTCAAGAAAAACGCGTAAAACCAAAAAGTACACACTAACACACCGAATAAAAAAAGAAGGGCAGAAAGAATTCAATAACTCTTGATACGAAGGTAATACACGGAGAAATCATTCCCACCGGGGCAAAAGTAATCCATAAAGAATCATTCCACAATCAATCAAGAAGACAGCAAAGAGATTCATTTCTCCGTGCCATTAATTAACCCCCCACCCCCTTAACGAACGTCGTAAATCAAACGCAATACGCTCGATCAGGCCACAGAAAGGGAAGCTTTCAGGTATCATGAAATCTCTTCACGGATAAAACATGAATGTTCACGAAGAGACGCGACGTGATGAAAAAACTGCTCGCAAATAGAAAAATTGAAAAAACAGAGGACGAGAGTTTTGGGTGGGGATTTAAAGGAGAGTTTTGAAGAGCGGAAATCGGGTTAAAGGCCACCGGCAAGAGGAGCTTCGCTCCCTTTTAACGAAGTACCGGCTTAATAAGAAGGTTGCCCTATTAGGTCCTAAGTAAACGAGTTAATCCGACACACCTGTCGAACCGGAAAGTGTAGCAACGCGCAGCAACATCCGATAGACGGGGCTACGTCGAATCCTTTTAACTTAATGACCTCATAAACCTGCCGTTCGCCTGCTACTATATCGAACCTCGTTTTTCTCCGCCTTTATTTTCTTCTTTCTGCTCTTTTTTTTTTTGTCCCTTTTCTTTTTTTCCTTCTTGCTCCTTTCACTGTCGATCAATTTACAAATACATAGTTAGGAGCGACGCGACCTAAACGTCGTTATTCGCTCACTATTCTACGTTTAATCAAAGGTTTCTCTGTGGCAACAACTTACCTGATGTGTCGTGATTACCTCACGTGAAACAATCCTGGCTACTGATCTTTAATAATCGTAGAGACATGCTGCTGTTGCTGCTGCGTTACTCTATCATTTCGCCACGCTTTTCTTTGGTATCGTCACATGTACTACTGTGTTATTACACCTCGTTTCGACGCGTTAAGCAGCGTTTCGTTGATGTACCTTACCAAGTTTTTCCTGTCTGTTTTTTAGAATTGCTTACAGGCGCGGAGCAAAGATACTCCTTAATGCCAGGTGATAGCAGGCTGCTCGTAATAAAATGTTCCATATTATTCAAACGATGGATAATTTCTAAGCTCGTGCAGTCGTTCGAGGATTTTTTTTTCTTTAGTTAACGACTTAATCATTTCCAGAGTGAATATGAACAAAGATCGTTCGTATTTGTTAAGAATTTACTGAAATTATTAAGTTAAAATTGTATGTTGGTGGTTTAAATTTGTTAGAAACAATTTCGTAGGTGAATTATAATTTTGAATAAAAACGAAATGTGTATTCTACCGTCTGTATTACTACTTTTGTTTAATAAATCCGTTTCATGCGGAAAACTAAGTTACACGTAGCGGTTTGAATAATTATAAGCCGGGGATATTGTTCGCGGCGAACAAGCGTGGAGCAGTTCTGTTGACGTGAAATAATTATTCGTTACATTATCAACGACGTCTGTTGTGGCCTGGTTTTCAATACACACCGTGCAAATTCTCGATTATTTAAATTCAATTTCTGGCATTAGAGAAATTAGAGAACGAAATTGAGTTCACTCAGTTTCTTTCTCTCTCGGCAGTTCAGCGCAACCGTGAATTTTCGCGTGCGGCATATTCACGAGACAACGCCGCACTAGCTCGTTTTCAAGGCATTATACTTGTAAAATCTACCCTTGGAGGTTTACTTATTTACCCAAGCTTCAGCTTCAATAAACGTATTTAACCAGAAACGAGACAGAAAATTGTATCATAATTCCATTATTTATTTTACTACCGAGCGTCACGAGAAACTGTGCCTCGAACGATTCTTATTATTCATCGAAATAAATAAAAAAGGAACAGTAACTTCATCGAACACTACGTGAAATTTTACAGAAAATATGTCATTTTAATGCATATTCCATTTCGTGATCTACAGCGAATTAATCCCAAATAGAAGATATCTTCGAACACGAAAATTCTTTCTATTAATTTGCGTACAAAGCAACTGTCAACGAAGAAACACTTTTTTCTTATTTTCCATTCCACAAAATTCACAAAAATTTACGTAAAATTTTCTTCGAGTTCAACTGCAAATTATAGATCTCAGTGATAAAATTTTCTTCTGTTTACTAAATTTAAAAAATATTACAAGCACTTTCTTGCTACTCAAAAAAATGCTAGCAGTAAATTACATCTTCAGACGAAAAGATTCCGATAGCTCTTTGCGCATCCCTAAAAAGCATAAATCCTACAAGCGTACCGGGATCTTGTTATACGAAATAAAATAGAGGGAAGACAGCTCTTCGCCGTGGCAACGTAAGGAGAAGAAGATGATTACGGCCGTGGCGCGTCAATTTGTTCGAAGGCGCGTATATCACGGAATTGAATGTTCCGATTACCAGAATCATTGTCGGAGCTTGTGTACCTGTTACGAAACCGATTACGTCTTTCTCGTTGATACCACACCTCTGTCTACAGCATCTCGCGTATTAGGATAAACTGCCGCGATTACGACAGGTGGAGCCGGTCGTATTTTGCAATTTTCTTGTCGGATGCACGGCCGCGCCGAGATGCGGCAAATTGCAGCCGTGCTATTTATGACCACCGTACGCACATTTCGTTGCATCACGCCACTTCAGACGCCTGGAAATGCGCCGATACGCGGTGAAACCCAGTGACTCTCATGCGTGCAAACGCGGGTCCATTCTTTTCTCACCTAAACGTGGATGAAAAGAATTTTTTCGTATTTTTCTTTCGATTTTTTTAGGAATTTTCATGTATCACGTGGAATTCTTTGGAAATTTTTGGTTAGACTAATCAAGGGGATGTTTGTGAATTTATTTTAGTACTGAATGTGTGTGTAATTAAAATTAGTTTTTCATGAAGAAAGGTACAATAGGAGTAATTAGATGTAATTTTTATTTGCTGTTGGTACTTTGTTAATTAGTTTATTTGATTCACTTTTGAAATGAACGAAGAAGCTTCTACAGATTTTATCAGGATGTTAAGTCATAAACGTCAATTAGTCGTATTTCTTTCTGTTGAAAAAAAAAGAAGACCACGACACGCCTACCTGTTGTAAGCGCGACACATTATTATGCCCTCATCTGTTTCCGATGCTATCTTCATGTTCATGCTAATTAACACCTATGCCGCGCTGATTGCAGCCTCTGGCAGGGATGAGAGCGTATTCGCGCGAAGACATGTCGTTTGTCTATCAAGGAAACCAACAAGAAGCCGAGGAAGCGTCTGTGTGAACCAACTTCGTTTAATCCTTGGGGAAAAACGAGGAGAAATCTCTTTGATTCTAAGAATACAATGGAAACGCATACCTAACTTCGTTATTATCGTTAATATCTTACTATGCTTGCACCTACGCTTTTCTAAAAATTCATAGAACACCTCAGTACTCAGAATTTTAATAAAATTCTAAACTCGAAAATTATTCTACCAAAAGCATTCTAATCTCGAAGATGAAGAAGGAGAGAAGAGACCAGAGACGTGCAATAATTTGCAGAATCGCGGACAACCAACTCCCCAGTATATATAGAAGCAAAAAGAAGAGTATAAGAGGAGCATAAAGCAGACGAGTTGCAGACAGCTGATTGCTGAGTATAACTTCATAACTCGCGCTAAACTAATAATAATCTTGGCTCATTAAACACTAACTGGAAACTTAATCGCTGAATTTCCACCGTCTCGCAGACGCGCGCGTTCACAAAGCCGGATACACAAGTTACTGGGAAACTTTAAATCTCGCGAGTTTATCGTATCCTCCACGAACCAACGTTATTCTCGAGAACGTCGGAATTGCGTTTCTGCGGCAAAATGATGCATCCAGCAAACACATGCATAAACTTGCTTACTAGATCGAAGTATAGACATTGGACGGCAAACCTGGCTATAACTATTGTGAAATTGTCGACTCGTACATTTGTACACAACGATAAAGCGTTTCATGCTACGGTTACGTTTGTGGAAAAATTTAGCGGCTGTTTAATTGGCGGTATAAAATGTGATTTTATGAGAAATTCTGAGCTTTCAGGAGAAGAAAATTCTTCTATTCAAAAAATAGAATAGAAATTCGTACATAATTCAATTATAAATGAAATTTTATCTTTAAAAAATTACTATGCTGTCCCAAAAATGCACAGAACAGCCAAATGCTTAGCATTCTAATAAAATTCTAAAATCGAAAATTATTTTATAAAAAAAAACGTATCAAATCTAGAAATTAACAAAACTTGCAGCAATCAAAAAATGTTTCATTCCAACACTGAAGATTCTTCTCACAATTCGCTACAAGTATCCCAATTACTGTTAATTAAAAGTTACTCCTAAAATAAGTACTTCGTTGCACTTGAAATTGAAACGTTCTTCTAAACCACTATTTTCTCCACCGTGCGTTGCAGACGTGTTTAGCGTAATGAGCAAATGAGTCGCAGAAAAAGTGTGCATTCTAACCCATTCGTAACTTCATGGTTGCACAGTAGTTTCTTCATTAACTTTCAACCAGAACCTTAAATACCTCGTTGTGTAACTAGTTGAAATTATCTCATTTATTTTTTTCCTCTTACATATTTCATCTAAAAAAGAACCTATTACGCCTTTCTCTCTCTCTCTTTTCCTACGATAAAACTTCGCGTTCAAACGTATACAATTCACTATCGTTTCTTCCCTACTCGATATTTTCCCTGACAAACGATTGTTTGAGAAATGTTCGACGTGGCGGAGGCGAATTCACCCCTTGACGAGAGAGGAGGCCACTTTCACGCGTGAAGATTATTTACGCCGAGGAGGATGGTCGAAGAGAAAGAGAGAGAAAAAAAGGATGAGAGAGAAAAGATGGTACTTAACGAAAGAGTGGCTGGAAAAGTAATTGCAAGGCGCGCAATTGCCGGGCGAGTGGCAGCCGGGCGAAGACAAATTATCGAGTATTCGCTGTAATTAAACCTAATACTTCAGCGTTAAGTACGCTATTAACGACGTTGCGTTGCCACAGAGGTGTAGCATAATGCGACGGAGGTTCGACGAGACCTCACGTACGTAATGCACTTCGCACGATTTCTCATCAGACCCGCGATAAGCTTCGTAAATTTTTACCGGCTGGAAATACCTGACCACGAGGGCGGCTACTGCAGTTAGCTACGTCTGTTTTAACCGGCAACAAATTACGGTAGAATAATTCCAATGAATACTAAGGCGTTCACAGAGTCTTCAGAAATCTTTTTTTTTTCTAGCTTCTCAAGACGAAGAACGAAATTTTTATGCATACATATTTCAAATACGAACGCACCACTCAACATGTGAATGAAATGACTGGGAATTCTTAGAGTGTGATTCGTCGAAGTGTTCTTTGAATAGAAGACATTTCTATCTATACTCTTCAGGGATGAATATTGAGGCATTTATTTGGAATTCTATTTCATTTTTATAAACGTTGGGTTAAACATTGCAGAGAGAGAGAAATATTTATTTGTAGCGATGTGTTTGTTTAAGCACTTTTAAGTGAAGATTAAATCAGTTGGACGTAAGATCCTTTAATCGCGAGAAATACAGGTGCTTTAGTACTAGAAAGCTGAGCGATAAAGTCATATGTCCCAGGTTGTAAGCGTCCCCATTCATAAGGAATGGCCGAATACAAGTGTGAAATGTAAGCAACGTGAGTTAGTAGAACAAACAGGGTAAAAATATACGGAGCACAAAAAAGTAAACTGACTCCACAAATCCATACTGTATCATGTATGAAACCGGTCCTGAACACCAGGACTCAGGTGTGCGAGCCACCTCGGCTCTCCCTTCCTTTTCTAATGCTTTAAGCAATATTTCATTAAGTTTGTTGACTGTTCTAACTTGAAAAGCATTGTTATTATTACTAGGAAACTGTGAGTCTTCTTTTATGTATCAGAATAAACATTTGAAATGCATGAGACAATTTAAAAAATCGTGAAATATCGCATTAATATACACCACAAAAGTAAACATGGGAAAAATAAGTGGGAGAGTGCAGAGGATAAAATTAAAGCTTAAATTAATATGGAAGTGCGCCAAAAGGCTCCAATAAGCACAATACGAATAAGTTTTCAAAGCGCCCATAGGTGCCAATAACAGATTAATAAGGAAACGATAAAAAACGGAGATTCTAAAAATTCATCACTCGAACAACAGACTCAACCCATCTTCCCTACTTAACACCTAGAAATCAAAATGGAAAACTAATCACAGATACAACCTTAGAAACGATAATTACACAGATAATTATAATCTCTTCGAATAAAACACTCGAAGCACCATAATCCTCTCCGAAAAGCCGTCTTCCAAATCGTAGTCAAAGAGACGATTCAGGCAAATTGAAACGGCGTCTTCTCGACTGGCACTCAGCCAGTCGAATTATCCCTCTCTCATCCCCCTAGTAAAACGAAGATGGACGTGCATAACGAAAGCGTTTCACTGTTTTTCTCTTTTTTTTTTTTATAGAACTCCGAGATATCCCTCTTCGAGACGAACATTCGTTTCATGGGAAGCCTGCTGGCCTGTTACGCCCTCACCGGGGACGTGATGTTCCGGGATAAGGCGGCTCAGCTTGGCGAACGGATGTTGCCCGCTTTCCAGACGGAAACCGGAATTTCTCATTCCCTCATCAATCTCCATACCGGGGTAAGTCTGGGGATTTCGTGGCTACGCGCATCGACCGCCAACGCCGACACCAGCATGTTTTAATGTTAATTATTTCTGACGTAACCGCGGGCACAAAATTTACGCGGCTTAAATATTCACCGGCTAGCTATGGATGTGACGGTGTATGTGTGTGTGTATGGATTAACGGTGCCGATTGCTAGTGAATTGCGTTTCCACGGAACAAATTTCTTGGCCAACTAGCTAGCTACCTTACCTTACCCTCCGCAGACCGAGCTCCAACGGGGAAACACACTTTCAAAGTGATTCCCGTTTAGTGCGCTGCTGTTTGGCCTCTGCATGATTTAACGCGAGACGAAACGAGATTAAGGGTTTCGTGGAAATTTCCAACCCCGCGGATCTGAACTTAGGTTTAGAGACGTTAGATGGTATATAAGTTGCGAGTTGGAAATTGGGGAATTGGTAAGTGAGAGGTTGCACTTGAGGATTACCGGTTGCAACTTGGAAATTGTGATTTTCAGGAGTTGGCAAGTAAGAATTGGCAATTGAATGTGGAAAAGTGGGAGAATGGTAATAGGATGTTGGAAATTATAAGTTCAAACTTGGCGAATTGCCTGTTGAGGACGATGAACTCAAAAGCAGCCAATCAACTCATACTTTTCGACAATAAAAATTAATATGACCATGAGTTTGTGCATTTAGGAAACTTCGTCAAAGAAAAACGCGAAAGGAAGACGCGACGCTTTTTATATTATAGTAAATACGTCCTTTTTTCTCGACTGATAATGCATTTGCCTGCGACAGCGAAAAAGAATCAGAAAAATCTCGAGTGAAGACGATAATCCCGGTGGTTTTTACACGTGCATTAGAAACACGGCTTAATTGAAACGATTCCATCAAGCCACGTTCGCTAAAACGACGTTCCGCGATTAATATGCAAATTCTTAATTGGACGAATAACGAGGCCGCGAAAGCCGATGTTTCATCACTTTGTCCATTTTGTATTTCCTTCTCCCTGTTTTCCTTCTTCCGTTCGTCTCTCCCTTCAAACCTTTGCGTCTTTCTCTAGCAATCTTTCAACTCTCTCGTTAATTTCCTCCTTTATCCTACGTTTATTTTATATTTTCCTATCTCTCTTACCTTTCTCGAAACTTTGATTTTTATTGTACGTTTTCTTTTGCAAAATTTTACAATTCCCACTTGAGACAAAAAAAATTGTTCGTTCTACCTGCCGCTCTACTATTCTATTTTCATCAGTCTCTCCCTCTATTTTCTGATTTTTATCTCCCTTTCGATGCAATTTTTCCAAGCTGAATCGCACGAATACTCGTTCCAACTTTTTTTGTTTCCATCCTACTATAGAGCGCTGTAATACCGTGAAAACTATAGGTCACGAGTTCGGTGTGGAAAACGTCGTCGCCTTGAATAGAAACTCTGTTTTGTTTCTTATGAAAAGTTCGAATTCAACACGTTCTATGCCTAAAGTATATTTCAATTTACAACGACTGCAGTAACTTGTTACGATCGATTTTCCATCGATCAAGAATCCCTGAGATCCACGAAATTCTCATCGTCGTTTAATCACATGGAAGTTCGCCGATAGGAAAAACAGTTCTGCAATTATCAGTTTTCCCGCTAGAGGTAATCAAGAATAGTCTCCTTTCAATTTGCCCGCGAGCCATCCGGTGAAAATTCTATTAAATTCCGCGCTCTCGAGACTGAGAACGTTTTCATTATCACCCGCGTAACCGGTAATTTCCACGACAGAGCTTAATATTTATCTTGCGGGCAAAGAGGACCGTGTCGCGTTCGTCGTTCCAATGGATCGTCTTCTATAAATACCGGTTCACCTGTCTTTGCTATTTTGTTTAATTGAATCCGTTTGAACTGAATCGTGGCCGACTTTCGTTGTACGCGGAAAATCTATACCCTTTTCTTCTGTATTCGTCGCGACTAATCGACGCATGTGTGTATCCGGATTCGGACACGTTTTCAGGCGAGCAAGAATTATGGCTGGGCGAGCAGCGGGTGCAGCATCCTTTCCGAAATTGGCACGATGCATCTCGAATTCACCTACCTCAGTGACATCACCGGCAATCCGGTTTTCAAGGGCAAGGTCGAGAACGTGAGGAAAGTGCTGAAGAGCCTGGAGAAACCGAAAGGCCTGTATCCGAACTACATCAACCCGAAGACTGGAAAATGGGGACAGCGTAAGTTCTTCTTGCAAGTTTTATGCTATGACACTTGAATGAACTGTGTTCTATGGTTGAAAGATAAATGATTTGACGATTTTTAAAGAGCTGTTGTGGGATACTCAGATTAATCCTTTCAAAGCATGTTTCAGTTGAGTACGCGAAGAAAAATTGATAGAATAGATGAATGAGAAATGTTAAAAAAGTGATTCGGTCACGAACACTTTTATTGAAAAGAATATTCTTTGAACATAACGTGATTGTAATCACAGTATGAATTACTATGTCAATAAACTTCTCGTCATCGTGAAACAGAACAGCTGATGCAAATTGAATAATAATGAATTTTCCGACCTAATTGTAAAATATATTCGCTGTCAGAGAGGCGACTTGAAAAATGTTATTTTCGAAATTTAATTGAATAATTAATAAATTACATTGTATAACTATTTTCAGCATTCCACTGTAGCTTTTTGAGAATCGTCAGATTCTACTATCACACCTAATAAAATACAGAGAAAATTTAATTTAAAAAGTGAAATTCTAATTTTATGAATTCAAACAGGTTTCCAATTTTTTTCGAATAGTTCTCAATCTTTCATATTTTGTTTGAGAAACATTGAAGAAGCAAAATACATATGGATCTTACTTCTTCTCGCTGTCAGTTAGGTTAATTCCACAATCTTTTGTTATCGTCATCATAGATCCTTTCACTCAGAAAAAAATCAGACTCCAACTTTTGTCGGATGCATTACACTATCATTTCCACGTTTCGTTAAACGATCCACCTCAACATCTCAGCACCGTAATAACAACGATAAATCTTGCAAAACGTTCCAACACTATCCACGAGTAATACCTATTCGCAGGCTGCTTAAATCATTGTCCGCATTAATTCCAGCGGCAACGATCAGTTTTTACCGGCAAAGACACCCGGCTAATTATTCCTCTCTCGCGGATCGTTGCGCTCATAAACTTCACACGCACCTAATAAGAGAACTGTCTTTCAAAGAAAACCACCCGTAATTCTCTTAACATCCAAACAAAACCAAAGACACACATATCTATGCACAAAAAGCACTGTCTGTTTGACCAATAAAATCATTCATCCCGCGAGCGACCGTGTCAAAATAAATCGCCCAAACAAACAAAAGAAAAACTTAAAAAAAAAAAAAAACACTCTAAAATAACATCTGACATACTCGTTACAAATGAGTAACATCGACGTTCAATGTGAAATAAAAAGCCGAAGAAGAGGATGAAGAGGAACAAGTTCGAAAAAAATAGACAGCGAGAAAAAAAAGATCGATGTCAGATGTAAATGTGGCCGATGCTTTATTACTGTAATTTCATTTAATAAATCTTCCCGCACCCGGAGAATTTCGGGCAAAATAGATTTTTAATCTGACGGCTATCAATTATATCGGTCGGGAATAGTTTCGACAGAGGCGACAGAGGCGAACGAACGGAACGGTGTTGCTCCCGTTCCACAGAGCCACGCGTCCTCACCTTCCTTTTGTACCTTCCGTCGTCTTCCGAGAGAGAGGAGATGGCCGGCTGCTTGCTGCTTGCACGGCCGACAACTCTTTGCACCGTCTCCCCGAATATCGCATTTATCATGCCATGAATCCCCTCGGGTGCTAAATCCTCTTCTTCTCCCGTTGTTCCGCCGACTTCTCCTGCTCTCCTCCTGTATTTTCCCGTTGCGCGTATATGACGATCCCCGACGAATATTTATCATCGTCCCGCAACTCACCTTCCATCCTTCTCTCTCTCCCTTCGTTCAACCCTTCTTCTGCTCCTTTTTCTTCATATTTTAGCCTTTTTTCTTGCGTTGCTTTCTCTTTTGCCCCTTTTCGTCCAGTCCAGGCGACCGTCAAACTTCGAGTCCCTTTAAATTTATGGTTCTATTGAATCTCGAGCGTCTCGCGTGGAGAGACTACTTGAAGAGAGAGAAGGAAGCTTCTTCGAACAGCTAATTACCAGGTCGCTCTCGTATTCTTAGTTAAAGTTTGAATGCAGCAAGAGCAGCTGCGAAGTCGGTTTTCGACGTTTGTTGGAGAAATTTGAGAATTGTAAAAGTTGTTGCGACTGTGTGAAGAAGTTGTGAAAATCAGGTGATCTAGATCAGATATGGAGATTGAAAGATTCGTTTATGTTTGATGGTACTTCTTTGGTGGACGTATTTAGATGGAAAGGAACACAGACGTTTCTCGTTTATTAGAGGACAAGGTTGTACGGTAAAGAACAGTAATTTAATGTGATGTCTGTCTCCGTTTCCGGTTCGTTTCAGACTGGTAAATCGATTAATATCTGTCGATAGTGAGTGACAGTTTTGTTGGTACCGAAGAGAGCACTTGTAGGCCATGAGATTATACATAGTATCTTAAAATCCTAATCTCAGTATTATTACCAAGAAAAACCATTAGCATAAGTGTATTCCAAGTGATAAAATTTATTTCGATGGCGAATAATTTATATTTACTTAATTCATCTTGGAACTTTTTGAGAAGAGTAAGAATTCAACGATTTCCACGAAGATGGATGATCTATACACGTTCGATTGCTATTAATATCACGAATCGAACTGTTTTAAAGAGCACAATAGTGTCTGAGAAAAGGGAGATAGTGAATTGCGTCTGTACGTTTCGAACAAACATACGAATATAGAGAGAGAGAGTATCGAATCGCAAACACGATGAAAAAGCTGCTTCAAAGTAACTGTCCTCTTAGCTTAAAGTGCTTCGAAGCTTTCTATGTTAGTTTGTCTCTCCGAGCTTTGTTTCTAGTTCAATAGAAAGTTCTCGTTGAAAAGCTGGGAATTATGGAACTGGTTGTCTAAACGCGGAGATGTCTTGTTGTTATTAGGATGGAGTTGAGATTCTCGAAGTAGCTTCTTTATCTTGTAACTTTCGGAACCTGTAATAAGCTTGGAAGGAATGTTAGACTTAATTAAGGTGGTCGATCAATAGGACAGATTTGCCCAATTCCATTGAGTAGGAGAAATAAATTTTATTCGACGTTTACATGAACCATCTTACGAATATAATAAAGAAAATTATTTTCGTATAAGAAAAAACAAAAGAAGAAAAAATAACCATAACCCTTTGACTGCTATCAACGTTTATAGGCTCTCGACGAAAATGCTCACTGTGCACTATCAGCGCCTTTATATTTTATATTCCCATATTATTTATTCTGCAAATATAAAATATTACCATATCACTACTTGGCATTGATAAAGACATAACTCAAAAGTATGTCAATTTTAATTTTTTAACAAATAGACTCCATTCTAACTTCCTCAATTTCACATCAAAGAGCAGATCAGCATTCAACATATTAATCAAATATAAATTTTAAACTGCTTTTAAATTAATTTCTCTATTTTTCCCATAAAATTTATTTTTTGAATTATAGTAGTAATAACTCGTAAACATGTTTCCTACATAATAACTGTATTAATACTACAACTCACTCGTACACAGCGAGCGTTTCACTGTCGAGCGAGCAGCAATCAAAGGGTTGAAATGTTCGAAAGTAGTAAAAGGATTGACGAAAGGCTTCTTCCTTGTCGAACACAGATCACATGTCGCTTGGAGGTCTTGGCGACAGCTTCTACGAGTATCTGTTGAAAGCGTGGATTCAGTCCGGCAAGGAGGACGTCGAAGCCCGACAAATGTACGACGAAGCGATCGCGGCGATAGATCAACACATGATCAAGACGTCACCTGGCAAGCTGCTCTACGTGTCGGATCTGAAATACGACAGGCTGGAGCATAAAATGGGTCATCTGGCGTGTTTCGCTGGTGAGTTTTAAAAGAAAAGCTTCGGTTTTTATTCTTCCATTTAACCTGACCCTTACGTACTGCTATTTTTAAAAACTTCCACCAGTTTATCGTTTCATGTCTCTCATCCTTTATTTTTACACACGTTTATACCTCTTTTTGTGTAGTTCTATATTTTTCATTCTTGTCAGCTTACGTTTCGAAGTTCTACTTAATCGATATCTTTCTTCTTTCAGAAGATATCGTAAAAATTCAAACGTGAACTTAGATAATAGTAGAAATAGTAAATTGCATTAAAAATGAACGTTTGGATGAGATATTGCACGAGAGAATTGTTTGAGTTTTGCTTGTTTTTAGGTGGTATGTTCGCATTGGGCGCGAAAACTCTGCAAAACGAATTGTCTGAAAGATACATGACAATAGCCGCTGGTCTCACCAACACGTGCCATGAATCTTACGATCGAAGCTTCACGAAGCTCGGTCCGGAAGCTTTCCACTTCATCGAGGGTAACGAAGCGAAGAGCTTAAAGAACGGAGAGAAATACTACATCCTTCGACCAGAGGTGAATTTCATTCAATCATAGAAACTTAAAAAATACAGGAGCAACACAAATGTTAATAAAATAACATTTCAAAGACCTCGAAATACTGAAATATTAATAAACTAGCAAAGTTTCTGAATTGAACTACAAACTCAATCATTCACAAATCATCACATTTGAAAAATTTGTTTCTCTGAAACACAATAAATATTAATAATCTGAAAGATGAACAAATTCTTGCCCTCCTAATTCACTTAGCGAATGGTACCAGAAAGTAAAAATAACGCATATTAACGTCTCACTCTTGATAAACCGTTTCGCGACAATTTGAAACGTCTCTGAACGAAACTGGAAACAAACGAAGAGATAGGAACGTTTCAACGTTTATTTCCGGATGTTTTCTCGACCGGTAATGAAAGCTGAAATATTCAATCTGCCCTTTTTCACGTCGTCCTCCGCGTCGGGGCAAACACAGGGCTACTGGCCAAATTCCGAGATAAAATATTTTCCTTTCAGACCTTCGAATCGTACTTCGTGATGTGGCGACTGACAAAGGACCCGAAATACCGTGAGTGGGGCTGGGAGGCCGTTCAAGCTCTCGAGAAATACTGTCGCGTTCCGGGAGGCTTCACTGGACTTCACAATGTTTACCTGGTTGATCCTCCACAGGACGACGTCCAACAGAGCTACTTCTTCGCCGAAACTCTCAAGGTACGAACAACTCCATCGAGATTCCCTCGAATCGTCCTGGAATTTTTTATGCAAACTGTCTGACTTTTATCGTCAACGGTTCTATCGAAACACGA
The DNA here is from genome assembly GCF_001263275.1 of Habropoda laboriosa. Lineage (NCBI taxonomy): Eukaryota > Metazoa > Arthropoda > Insecta > Hymenoptera > Apidae > Habropoda > Habropoda laboriosa. The sequence continues at coordinate 513,706 of NW_017100616.1, forward strand.
TTAATTTTTCTTGTGTAACTTTTGTCTTGTAAAACTTGTTTTAAAAGTTTATTTTGCACTTCGTGAAAATTACTATTTATTTTCTCTTGCGTTACAAGTATCGATGATACAGAAATCTTTATTAAAACTGAGATCGAGAAATGAGGAGATTATTAGAAATTATTGTAAAAAAAGAAGGAAATTTTAGGAACAAAATTTAACATTAGTAAAAATAGATGATAAAATTGAAAAGGACCAAATTTCAACCTTTGAGAAAGGACCAAACGCCACGATAAATCACCCGAGAAAATTAACTAAACGACTCCATGAACTCGTTGAAGCGACACAATATCCTACGAATATCTTCCTCTATTTTACCAAACGTTAACGAACATCTTCTCCGTCGTTGTACCGCTTACACCTTTGGCCACAAATTTTCATTCAACTTTGCCGCGTGGTCGTGTTCGCAACGCGTTTAAACTTACATTATCCTCGAACGCGTGGCCGCATCGTTAACTTCCGGTTAAGGCAGAGAGAGAGCAGAGCAGAGTCAGAACGTTTCTTCTTAACGTTGCAACAAGAAAGACGATTAAACGATCAGAGAGAAGCACACAAAGTGGAACGCGAACTCGACCATTATCGACCATAATGGCGGCTCCGTTAAGAAGTTAATCAGTTTATTAACGAACGCGGTTGATTACAACCCGAATTCCGCGGTCTCTTTCAAGAATCTCATTACCCCGTCATATTTGCGGGAGAGAAGGTATTTGAAAATTTGTAAGGTTGTTGTAAATTCCAGTGACGAAGAGTTTGCTACTGCAGTTTAAGCGTAAATATTGTACCATTCAACATGCTCGTTGATTTCACTTTTCTATCAGTGAATAGGTATTACCAGGGTGGATACACGAACGAGATTAATATTTGCGGTAAATCGTATTTCTTGATTGCGTCTCAAAGGGAAGCTTCTGAGTGCTATTATAGTCTTCATTGCTACGATGTCGAACCCTGTTAATTATACAACTTGCTTAATCGTGGTATGTACGTGGAATATCGTTAAGTAGCGCTCGATATTGTTAAACTACGGAGAGAATCGCGTGTTGCATAGAATTGAGGATATTGGTGGCTGATAAATGCTGCGTTATACTACTACAGAGGAATCTTACAAATGTGATGCTTCTCCTGTTATCCAATTTTGAAGTTAATAATTATTTCCTTCTTTCTATTAAGGAAATGAATAACTATATTAGAAAATAAAATGAGAAATAATTAGATAGTGTAAATAATAATAAGAAGAAGGCTGATAAATATTGTGTTATACTACTGCAGGATTTCTCTTGTTACCGAGTTCTGAAATTAATAATCGTTTCCTTTTTCTTTACTACGGAAACGACTAACTAGATTAAGAGATAAAATGGAGAATGAAAGTAGAAAAGAATTAAAAAATTAGGAAGTTGTTAGGGACAAACTGGTGAATCGGTTGTTTTGTCTTTTGCAGTACCTCTATCTGCTGTTCAGCGACGATGATCTCATAAACCTGGACGAATGGGTGTTCAACTCTGAGGCGCACGTGCTTCCCATTAGGGGCAACCCTCTGTACCGGCCAGCTCCCTCTTTATAATTCAAGGAAACCCTTCACACCTCGAAGAAACGACGCAGCGAGACTGTTCTAACAGCTCGAAGTAACGGAGTCCCTCCGCTGTATTCGAAGAAAGCGAGAAGAGCGACGTGAACACGGAACGAAGAACAATCGGGGATAACTTGGCTACGGGGGACACGCAAGAGATAACCACAAGAATATTCGACAGTGTACACAATAAAACGGTGGGGGGGGGGGGGAGGGAAAGGAAAAAACGGGGGGGGGGGGGGGCAGTGAACGTTTCAGGATTTAAGAAAAGAGCAAAAAAAAATAGAAAACAAAAAGATACAAATGAGAGAGAGAACACATTATTCTGTGAAACTGTAGACAAGTATATCGAAGAACAATGAAAATAGGAAAAATGAAGAGACAGGAGAGAGAGGAGGAAGGAGGCGGTTGCGCGACGAACGTGGAGACACTTAGCCTGAATGCCACGTTCTCGTCGCGGTTAATACAATTAAAAATATTAATTATTTTAGGTAAAGGAGAGAAGGAGAGAGAGAGAGAGAAAGAAACGAAAGATAATAGGGGACGGGAAGCGTGATGATGATAACGAACATTATTTAAGCGAAGAGATACACACACCGACACGTCACATACACAGAGTACGTTTGTAAATAGCGAAAAAAGAGCGTACATGTGAAAAAAGTATATAATAGATCGTGCGACAGAGAGAGAATGGAGGGAGTGACAGGACGAGAGAAAGTAAAAAACGTACGAATGGAACAAATAGAGAGAGAGAGAGAGAGAGAGAGAGAGACGTTTGAATAGAGAGAAAGTGAGAGAATGAGAGAAAGAGAGGAAGGAATAGAGTGAAAATTTAACCGTTTGCCTGAGTGCTTTGCCCATTTCTTTTTTCGCATGCGATATAAAAACGGTCCAGCCAGCCAAAGCCATTCGAAAAGAATTATAACCGAACGTCCCAGTCGGATTTACTGGTGATTACGGCGATACAGTCGATTACAGTTTAACCGGTGTTTCCCTTTTCCTTCTTCCTTCCGTTCGAGCTTTTTTTTTTGAAAACGTGACACGTCGACGTCCGACACAAAAAAAAAAGAAAATGAAAAAAAAGGAAACTGTAAAATTCTCTTATCGCGTAACGATTAATAGAGGGTAAACCGAGGCGAATCGAATCATTCTCTGTTTGACAGTATAAAAGAATAATAGTCAAAATTTAGAAAGTTAATTTTTTATTATAAATTCGTAAGTAATACCCGTATAACCGGAAAATCTCTGAAAAGAACACAAATTTTCATAAAAAAAAATCTTTAAATTAACTTAAACAAAATTCAATTCAGTGAGGTCAACTATATTGCCCTTTCACACCATCTCTAACAGCACAATTCTCGTAACACTACTCTTCACAGACATTACACTGCGTCCAATCTTCTGAAGGTGGATGGATAAATTTTTCATTACAGTAAATACAATGCCACTCTTATCATATTTGTAATCGTCAAAATATTTAAGGGAATTTCATAAAATATTTAAGTGAAAGACAACTTATGATATAATAATCAGAAATACATCAAACATTAAATATGAATATCATGCAATCTAATAATAATAAACACATTTGAATTTTCAAGCTTACCTTTTTTTTTAAATAGGATATTACAGATTACGACTTAAAACAATTAATGAGTTATTAAATTAGGTGTGAGAGAGAGGGATGGCGTCATATGAACAATCGAAATGCTCGTCTCAACGGCGATATAACAAAAACGGACTGAATTTCGATCCGATTCGCCTCTGTCTACCCAAATTGGTTTTAGGGAATCGCGTTCTTCTGGAAATCATTAGGTCGAGATAGGTAATAATTTTAGTACGTATTTCAAATGGGGAAAAAAGAAAACAGTCCTCCAGGAAGATCGATCAAGTGAACTCGTAAATGTTTTTTTTTTCTTTTTTTCATTCTTGATCGATCGATCGCTGTCGATTTCACCCACTTTTTGAGACTTCACCGAGGCGACAACACCTTCTTCTTCGCGGGTTTTTCTATCTTTTTCTACCTTTTTAATAAACAACAACCTCGCCTCGATTATATCTCGATGCAGAGAAAAAGCAGCACCAATGGAAATTCGTTCTATCAATCGTGTGCTAGTTTTATCATGTGACTATATTTTATTTCGTTTTTATTGTTCGTTGTTTTAAATATAAATCAAACTACGTGTTTTCTATAGAGATCACTGCTAGATGGAATTGTTTATAGAGATCTGACTCGTTTAGAAGCTTTTAAGTATGAAGGGTAACCCTCTGTTCTTGATGATGTGGAATAAAAGAAAAAAAGAAGAGTGATATTGGTTATTGCATTTTGTATTGTGTAACTGGTAAACCCATTTGTGCTTGAGAATAATCCTTCGTCGTTCAGACGTTTGAAGTTTGCTACTTGGAATAAAGTAGTTCGATATCTATAGTAAAATTTGGAAAATTTTCTGAGAAAATCGTATATATCAATTGTTTTTGCGAGGACCTTTTCCTATAGAGAGCTGAAAAACTTCTCCAAGGACTGTTTCCTCACAAACTCAAATTGATTAGTGTTTCTCTGATTAAAATGACCAATCGTTGACTTCAGGTCATTCAGAACGCATTTCTTTTGGAGTTTGGTCTGTTCTTGACCTCATATCGAGGAAAAAACAGCGCATAAACGGATTACGTTTAAAACTTCCTTTTATATCCTTTGTTTCTAAATCGCGTTTGGTCGTTTGGCTGAATTTCAAAGTGAATCGCGCGTGCTTTCATGTAACTCTCGTCGGGTTAAAGTTTCCAGAAACTTTCCGTCCGAAACATTTCTATGGAAATCGTATTTCGAATCTTTATGGACGCAATATGGAAAAAAGATAGACGCACGAAAAAAACATAAGAGAAGATTTAGTAGTTGAGAAAGTAGCAGATATCAACATGGATGATCGAATTCATATAAGTTCCAAGTAAGATCAATGAGAAAATTGATTTAGCTTATTTTACACATTTTGTATATTTCCTACACTTCGTAGTACCGATACCAAACGTTTTTATGAGAAATTTCACGTATTTTAAGGCTTCCTTTTTACTGTAACAATATTTCGATGCGTCGTTGATATTGTAAATAGTTTTATGGAAATATCATAGATACACAGATGCATTAAATTTATAATATAGCCGCAATATTAAGGAAACATCGAAGTATCATTCGGAAGATAAAAATAATCAGAGGCCTTAAGCAGTATCAATTATCAGATTCTTTAAAGAATTCTTAAAGTCAATTCTTTCACCGATCAAAAACACTCTCATGAAAGATCAATCGTTCATAAACTTACGGTGCCTGTACAACAATAATCCCCGAAACCTCGAAATTTACTCAGAAAAATTAGAAGAAAAAAGACTTATTCAGAAAAAAAAAAGAAGAGAACCCAACAAATTTTTCTACGTTTAAAAAAATGAAGAACAATATTCAAGCACCAGGAAGAACTACCTAGAAAAACGAAAACAACACGTCTGTTAAAAAAATTATTCACCAGAGGGTTACCCTTCGAATCCTTAGTCACCGTTGCATCGATTCTCGCGTTCGATAGCGTCTTTCTCTATCGAGTGCTCGTCGCGGAAGATTTTCTGCCAATCGAGCGTGTGTCCCAACAGGGAGATAGATCTACGTGCAGCCTCTGATTAGAAGTTTTCGGTGCAAGTGTACGCGCACGAGCCTTTTCTTTTTTTTATTTCCTTCTGTGTGTGTTCGCAGCCGATTAACTAGCGTGTATATATATACATATATATTATAATAAAAGAGAGAAAAAAATGAGAAAATGATTTTTCAAAGGGGAAAAATTGAAAAAAAGAAAGTCATATTCTATACGAGGTACGAGAGGCGGTTAGAAAAGCAGATTTATAAAAATAGAGGTTACTGGTGTGTAACTGTATAGGCTTCGCAACGAACGCGCGCGCGCAACAGAGGAACAGAGAAAATGTGTGTATGTAGAATGGAGCTGTGCGTGAGAGAGATATTGTAAATTTGAGCGAGAAACGCATCTCCGTCGAACGTGATCCGTTCGAGTCGGATGTGTACTCCGCCGTGGAGAGGTCTGCGTTCGATTGTGAGAAACGAGTAGCATTTTATCGGGGGTTGGAAATAATTGGCAAAAACAAGAAAATCGTTGGAAATAGAGAATTTTTGTCACGAAGAACGGTTCCTTGGTTTTTTCGTAGTTTTAGAGAAATCGACGATGGGTGTATCCTCGATAACGAACAATTCAACGTATGGGATTTTGTACAGCTGAAATTGTTCGAGTGTAACAAGTTTTTTTTTATGTATATTTTTTAATCGATCGGTGTCGAAGTTCGACATTGGCAAAATTGAATTTAACAGTGGTAAGATTTGTGAAGAATTCAGGGTTGACAGAACTTCTCTGTATCGTCATTGTACAGCAATTTCCACTGATGAATAAATTACGACACTCGTTTTTCGAATTTGCAAAGTGAAAACGACGCTACCAATGATTCCTGACGAAGTAGACTAATTTTCCGTTTATCATGAATTTTTCAAACACGTTCCCAAGCACTTACCTGTATGTTAGTGTTCGTGATTGTCAATGACAACTTTCGAGATTTGTTTGAAACTTGCACTGTGGTGTGTCAACTAAAGAACTTATTATACAACTATCAAAACTGGACCTTTCTTGACTGGCAACTCCTTGATTATTAACTCCTTCCTTCGCTGGTAAATCTCGATACTCGCTACGCTTCGCTCTTCAAGACGGTTTCTCGAAGATATCTCACAAGCGGAATTTTTGAATTCTGCGTCTTTCTATCCGAAGGGGGACCAGCCTGGCTCATCTTCTGCTAAACGATCTTCGTCTTCTTCCTGCAGGAATCACGCGTAAATACTCTTCCAGCTCGACAAAAGTGTTATTGACGGAAAAAAAAGACGAAAAAAAAGGAAAGAGAATTGTATTTTTGCTAACGAATAACGAATGAATGATCGAGTATAGTCGGTTATTTTTTACAAACTGACTACCGTTTCTTGCAGTTTGACGCAGCACACGGAGGCGGGAAATATCGTGAAGAGGAAACGTTATCGTTCGTCTAACTCGATGAATTTTCCCACGTCCGCTTTCCAAACAATCAGCGAGCATCGCACTCGTCGATAACTAAGACGGCCAGAAAGTTACTTAATATATTCTAACGTAATATACTTCGCCTCTTGCCTTTTCGTTCCTCGACCTCGGATGGACGTTCGAAAACCTTTTCACCATTTTTGAACGTTCATCTCGGAACAGAAGCAAGATAACCATAGATTGTACACTCATATACACGGAAATACACGTATGTTTTTTCGTATAGAACGAACAACGAAAAGCTTGGAAGCGGAAACGAAGTGAACTGAAACGCGATGAGACACGAGAATTTCACCTAGAGACCTTGTATTTCATTTCAACCTTCTCGTGACTCATCGTTGTGCTTCCAAGAGATTCGTTCCATCCTTTTACATAGTTGCGCTATCATTCGTTCGTAGACGTTCGCTGTTGCTGATACAAAGAGGCGGTTTGTCGAAGAAACATTTCATTTCAGAGTGTAATCTCGTCGAAGTACCTAAAAAAAAAAACAGAGAATATTTTTCGATAGAATATTTCTAGCTTTTATCCAGAAAAACTGTATCTTCGTTGCATATTCGTCGTTGCGTAATTCTGTCAAATTTCCGTTATCTAAGAATACTTGCATGGCGTAGAAAATAACGTAGAATATTGTTAACGAAGAAAATTGTAATTTATCCAGATGGTACGTAAGAAGACAACGAATGTCCTTTATAATTTGTTTATCCACGGAGAAACCTTATCGACGATTCTCAGTAACAGCGAACAAACTGACAAACTTCAGTGTCTTCTAGCGTGTAAACCAGCTCACTTGGAATTGGACGAGCAGAAATTTCTTCGTTTTCCTTCCTTTTCTGTACGAAGAAAACCAAGCGAACGAA
>NW_017100616.1:521303-555283 GCF_001263275.1 Habropoda laboriosa
CACGAGCAAAGAAAAAAAAATAAAGAGAAAAAGAAAAAAGAGGAATAGAAGAAAACGACAGGGAAAAACGTTGGCCGTTGGTCCTGTGTAAATTGATAATATACGTAGAATAAACGGGGAGAGCCGACAATTAAATGACGACGGCGGCGACGACGACGAGGGGATGGAGGATAGATTGACGGTGATGAAGATAGTAATAAACGATAATTAGCCTATGCATATATTTGTGAATAGATATTTAATAATTTATTGTTAACTAGAGTATTTTATTTGAAGGATTTTCATTAAACGGGGTTTTGGGTACCAATAATATCGTTTCTTACGCCAGAAAGGGGTTAGAGAGAAAGAGAGATGAGCGAGAGAGTGAGAGAGAGTGAAGTATCGTATGAGAGAGACATAGCGTGAGAAAAAGAGTGAATAGAGAGAAAGAAAAAAGAGGAAAAAAAACCACAAGAAAAAGAGAGCGACAATTTGTACGTGCATGTCACATGCGTAACAGACGTCGTTCTAGTGTGTACCGGTAGACCTTTAGAGCAATAAAGGGAACCAGCGAATGTTCCTTACCCGAGCACATCTTCCATCTTCGATAAAACAGCATTTTACTTAGGATTTTTCGACAGCCGGTCACCACGTGGGCGAGAAATCGTAGACATTATTATTTTTCGATTTTACAACTAAACAAACCCAAGCACTACCTAAGTCCCGTATCTCGAGTAAATTCCTTGAGTGGTTTGACTGAAAAAGAGGGACAACAGGAGAAGAAGGCAGGATTTTTGGGTTTGTTTAGTTGTAAAATCGTCTTAGGATTCCTGTAAATGAGCAGACGTTGAAAAATAATCATATTCACAATTTCTCGCCCATGCGATAATCGGCTTCCAGAAATCCTAAGTAAAATGCTGTTTTATCGAAGGTGGAAGGTGTTGCTCTTAGGTACGGAACTTTCGCTGGTTTCCTTAATTGTCTGTTACACCACGTGACACGCGCTTTTGTCAAAGAACCGTGAAAGATAGAAACAGTTTCTTAGCTTTACATACCTAATTTTTGTAAGCAGAGTGGTACAGACGACGCCGGTAAAGAAGAAACAAAAAAAAGAGTAAAAGGGAAAAGAAAAAAATTATATATATTATATATTTATCGTTGGTCGAGAGAATGGAGAGATAGGAGAACAGGTGAATGATGAATAAATAAGAAAAAAAAAGAAGAAAATAAATGAAAACGATGAACGCGTCGCGCGCGAGCATTCGACGGACGCGAACTATAATTAATACTTGTAAATATAGTACACGATTTAGTGATAACGGGGGTTTTACTTTTAACAGCTTTATGTGATTATTACTTTGTCATGATCAGTGAAATAAATAAATGATGATAATACTTTAATCATACCATGATTTATTTCAGCAATTTGCTTATGCAGATTTTCGCAGTTTTTTGTTTTTTTCTAGAAACATACAGTTGAAAATTTTGCAGTAGCATTTAGCAATCTCTGTTTGCAAATGATATTCGTTAATTGACGTCAGAAACTCGTGACAATTTCACGTTACAATTTCTGCCCGATAACAGTGGCTAGAACAGGAACAGAAAGAACAGAGACGATCATGCACAAAGCAGATTCTCCATTCGCCCCTCGATGGGTATTGCCAATACCAACGGTCATTAGAATTATTGTTCAATAATGCAAATCAGACACAGCTGCTTCACGCGCTAATTAGGTCCAGGGGGGATGGAGAATGTCAATTGACTTCGAAGTAACAAATCCGCTTGATGGGTGGCTGAATCCTCTTAATGGTCATGCCCCTGGCCACTGTTAATAACCAATCAGAAATGACCCATGCACTGAACACGTTGCTTGGTTAATTATTAATCGATTCGAAGTTCATGCACAGCATTAAGTCGAGCAAATCAGACTCAATATTACATCTACGTACATTTGAAGTCATAATAAAATACAGAACAACAGAAATTTTTAGAAAATTCTCTAATTCACCACACCAAAGAAAAAAATTCAATTTAAATACCCTATAAAGAAATACAAACTTTCATCGAACTAATAAATCACAGAAGCTTCTCGTTACACGCACCCATACATCAGAAAACCCATGAAATTCCAACCTGCTTAGAAAACAGATGTCAGAAATAAAAGAAAAATCGAAAGACCATCGCGATGTGGCAGAGGGTCGCTGTTTGTTTTCCCTCCAGCCTCTTCGGCACTCACACGTTTCCATATCTTCCTTCATGAATGTACATGTACATACGTCGTCACCTCTGTCGACGAGGATTCAAAAATATCGCGAATCCTCGCTGGCATCGAGAAGACGACAAATGGTACTGTAGAAGGGGAAGAGAGTTCGTCGACGACGGAACCGACGTCGATGTCAGTGGAGTAGGTGACGGAGGCGGCAGCGGCGGAGTGCGGACGGAGGAGACGATCCGGGAGCGAGACAGAGAATTAGAGAGTGAATCAGTCGCCCTCCTGCCTTTCGTTTCTCCATCGTTCAAACAAGCGCTCCAGACAAACTCCGACGTGCACGAATATGTTTGTCCGCTGAAACCTCGTTGAAATCCTCCTCCTCCTCCTCGAGTATACACCAACTGTTCTCATACTCGGTGTCCTGGAATAACGAGGAGTGTCTCTCCCGGTTCAAGTTTCCTCGTGGTGGCGCGACTCCTCTGCAAGATCGAGCAGAACTAAAGAACTCGAGAGAGTTTCGAGTGTGTGACAATTTGAGGCACGGATTGTATATAGGGAAACTGTTCTCCAGTGTCGAGAAGGGAGATTTTAGTTCGAATTGCGCGGTTCTTAGTGAACGATTGTTCCCCGTTGTTCAGTGTTTCTCTCAGTTTGTTCGTTGGTTTTTGTTCTAAGTTACTGTGTTCGACGTTATTTGTTTAACGAAGATCAAGATTGTTGGTTTAATTTTATCTTTACTCGAGAGTGAAATATTCACGCGTAATTTTCAGATAAAAGGTTTCTCTTTCCTGGAGATAAAAGAATCGTGGAAGACGCGTTAGAATCGAGTAGTTTCGAAGAAAGTTGCGTGAATGGTGGACTCGGTACCGGAAGAGGAAGGGAAACGGTGCTGATTGGTCCAAGCAGGCTGTTAGCGATTTGAATTCCGCTACCGGAACGCCGCGTTCCTCTGCTCGCCGTTCTCCAGTTCCTCCCTTCCTCAACGTGGTCGGTGCTATTATTGCAGTGCCGCCTAAATATAGGTGAGAGGCGTACGCTTGACGCAAATCGAAAACAGAACCTGTAAACGTACGTTCGCGTTTTTATTTCATCCTGGTCGCGCGTCTCTGCCGCGCTTTTATTTTGCGCCTGCCAGTCGTCGCTGGAACGATCGACGCGATGAACGAGTTGATACATTGGATCCTGGTTACGTTTTGCGTCCTCGGTAAGTGTATATACCTTCAAATTTCTGTAAATCTTCGTGAAGAAACAGTGAAAACAATTTATTCGAATCCAGTGACTTTAATCAGAAACGCTTCGATCAGGTTGCTTTTTGTTTGGCTAGAGTATCTGGAAAAGTTTATTTGTCAGTGGTAGTGAAGCTTGATACTTATAGAGAGAAAATTATCTTGAAGCTTTTTTTTATAGGCGTAACACGTTAGAAGGATTGTTATCGATATTTATTGTTGGCTACAATCGTATATGGCTTACGTTGGTAATTTATTATTGAAACGAAGGCTAGAGGTGCTTCTATTATACCCTCGAGACAGGTGATTTCATATGATCGATTGTTCTAAAGGAGGTTCTTTGTGTGTTTATCGAGATAGAGCAGCGATACGTTGGAATGTCGAAGAAAACTTAAAGAAGCTTTAACAAGGGCATGACTTATTTAATCTCCGTGCAAAGTTGCATATTTCGGACGTGTCTTTTAAATGTTTATCAATAGAAACGTCCTTTAAAATTACTGCAATAAATGTTATTAGAGTTATTAGATGTTAATTTATGAGAAGGAATCTGTAGATTCATTTTGATTACCGATGAATTATCAGAGATTATCAGAAGTTACGTAAAGTGATATTATTGCATTCTCGGTAATAACTTTAAATTGCACCGCGGTAATATTTTAATACCTCGAGTAAACGAGAACCAATTCAAGGAAGTGACCTTTAAGAGAACTATCGATGGCTAAACAATGAATTTCAATTCCTTCCGAGGAAGCAAGTCCACATGCTTAATAAGAGAATGACAGTGCTATATAAAAGTGACAAAAATTCCACAATGAGAGAGCGATTATAGATACAAGAGGCTGGTTGAATGAGTTTCCGCTGAAAAGAAGAGAACAATTGCAAAGCGTTCTGTATCCTTCGTAGAAACGAAGAACCTTTAAGGAAACTGAAGAACAGAAGAGATGAATGGAAGTTCCATTCAATCATTCTCAATGTAACGAATCCTAAAGAAAGATGTATACTTCTTTTACTCGCATGTGGCGTCCTAACAAATTCGACGAATGTTTAACGTCCCAAGGGAATCTTTTTTCAATGAAAAGACCTGTGTCCGTCAGTAAACCCAAAACTGCCAGCTTTCTGATTAATTAAGTGCATCTCATTCATACGTGAAATCGGGTTAAGATCGACGATATGCTTTTTTCTCAAGAACTTCGCATTTAGCAGTTTTACTTTGAAAATTTGAAGGTTAAATAAACATGTTTTTCAAGCATATGATATCTTTGAAAGATCGTTTAATGAACGCGTGTAATCTTTTAATTACATGTGGCTTCTCGTATCTGTAAGTAGATTAACTGCTCGGAGTTGACATACTCGATAATATGATGAATTGACAAAAGCTGATTGCAACGAACGATAAAATTCTTGATGGAAGATTAAATTGAAAATTGAAATATTAGAAATATTAAAAATAAAAATTCAGAAATATTTAAAACATTCACGATGAGTTCACGTTTTCGTTTCAACCAAACATAAACGTCGACTTCTTCGTTAATTAGGTGAATGCACACGAAATAATCTGCAGAATCTGCAGAATCTGCAAATAGCATCGGTGTTATACATAACTCCATAGAAATAAGGTCGTGTTCCTTTATTTCAAGGTTTTATATTTAATTCGTACCGTGTGGAACTAGCACATCTGATTAGAGGTGGCGATATTAGTATTTCACTTTTAATAACACATCGTCCACGCCGTTGAATTACCATTGCTTTCCAACGAAACTCGCTGCACCCTGGCACGTGTAAATTTTACCGACTAATTGCAAGAGCAAACGACACATGAAGGCTGACACGCGTTCCACCACCAGTCCACGTGTAACATTATCGCACACGATATCGTTGGCTATGATAAACGTCAGCAAACGGTGGTGTTTAAGATCCGTCGATTGGACAAATGTAATTCCCTTTGTCAAATATTGACTTTAAATCGGATCCGGCGGTAACGTAAGACCAGGCCCTGGAGAACGCGTTATTGCAATTTCTGGCCGGCCAGACGACGGAAAACGGAAGTTCCTCGTGTGAAAATAAACATGACCTGGGTCCTCTTTGAATCTTCCAGGCGTGGTCGTAACGTGCACAGTTTTCGATATTTTTGTAATCTTCCGATTCGAAAATAGACGATAGAAAACTGAAAATGTTGAGGGTAAACTTTATTTTCGATTTATATACACTCGCTGCCTGCATGTGTTATTGCGTCAAAATTTTCAACGGACACTTTTTATACTTCTTCTTTTATTCCGAAGAATTTCCAGTGAAGCAATTTTTCAAAGTTACGATATTTTTTTTTATTTCACACACAACTTTGCAGCAATAAAAACGCCACGATTGCCGATTATTTTCATTCGCCGGATATATAGGTATCACAGTTTCGTTTGCCTCTTTGCATAACAAACTTTTCGATAGAAACTTTTAACCTATTCAAAATTCTACCACTGTTCCTCTGCGAGAGCCGTATCATCCCCCGTAATTTCACCTGAAAAAGGGATTCGGGGCTACCGAATGAATTAAACGAAAAAGGGAGAATAATACTTCTCTCTCAGGCCCAATAAAAGAGACCCTCGCGTCCATATATCTCCATAAAAACGCTGGGGCTGAAAAAAGCGTGCTCCCGTTAAACGATTGCCACAAGTGGCGTAAAGTTTATAAAAAAAAATAAAGAAATAAAAAAGAAGAAGAAATTGGAAAAAAAATGACGAAACAAAACAGGAGTAAAATATAACGAGCGGAAGTGGTCGTGTGGCGTTGGAACTGTTCCGCGTAGATGGAAAAAAATTCGATTCTGGACCTCTCTCCGTCCAGTTTCGCTGCTCGTTCGCCCGCGATGAATTTACGTCGACAAGTTTTCACGGCTTGTTAAATCATGGCTTTACGATCAACGGAAGCGATAGCACTGATCCTCTCTTGCATTCTGAACAAAAATGAAAGCAAAACAAAGACGAAAGAGACAGAAAAATAAAAAAAGGATGAAAGAGTGGTGGGATAAACCCACCAACGCCGGAAGAACGGTGGATTCGCGCGAAAATCGAGTTTTACGAGAGCATAGCCAGGGCTAATCCGGCTGTTCGCCAGTCATTTTTCCGGGGGAAAAAAGCTCTCTTTCGTCGTGACTTCACACCGCGTCAGTTAACGAGTATTTATCGAGCTTGCGTGCGAAAAAAAATGTTTCGACTTCTCGACAGTTTGGAGACCTCTTTGTGTCTTTATACGCTCGTTCGTGTGAATTTGATTGTTACGATCGTACGAATAAATTGCACACGTCCACTGTGTTCTTAGTATTATCACTTTTACGGGTTTGTTTGGAACGTTTGTACTGGAACAATTTATCGAGAAATGTACAGTGCTGGACGAAAGCTTGGAACGAGAAATTTTCCTTGAATTTTTTTTACTAATTAAGGATTGGTAGGGTAGTTGCTAATTACTGCGACAGATTTTGGTATTGCAAAGCTTTCCGAAATATTCTTCGCAACGAGGGATTATTCCAATCTTTTGACCAGCAATGTATACGTATTTTATACTATATTTAGGATTAAAAGAAGTGAAATGAAGTTGAAATCGGTAATAAATGAAGGCTGCAATGCCAAACGAATTCAATGTATTCACGTTTCAATGAATTTTATATAATTTTTCTATTTATTATGAAAATCTTCAATCTCCAATTCGTACAATACGTTCATTCATATTCTACTATTATTTATATTTCTCTAAACAATTTACCACATTTCCCTCGAAAGATCTGTGTCGAAAATCAGCTTTCCACGTTCCGATCGGACGACGGACCATCTTTCATTGCAAGATCGCACCGTTCGTCGCTTCTGCAAATGTCCCGTGCAAATCGCTTATGAAGCTGGCCCCTCGTCATTTGTCATACTTAGCGTACCCACACGCGTATCATTTTTTGTTAACGAGAAAAATGCAGCAAGTGTTTAACTACAAACGCGTCACGCGTGAGCGAGGTGTTAAACTCCACTTTGTTGCACGTGCAGATACAAACGGTACGACAATCGTTTCTCCTCGTCCACTCAGTTTGATATTTATAGAACTGTGCAACAATGTCAGAGGTACACCTACCTTTGACACATGAACAGAGAAAAAAGAAAAAGAAGAACGTCACTTCGAACGTACGAGATTGACACGAATATGGCGTCAAATAATCGATGGGGTCAATCACGAAGCATACTTTCACGCGTACACCTACTACTTATTTATCGCGATCTGACGTTGCAATTTCAAACATCGAAAGATCAAAAGTTTGTCTATAGATTGAATATGGCCGGAGGTTGTTAGCCAGTTAAGTTCAATGTTACATCCTGTCTGAGTGTGATAGAAGGTCCCAGCACTCCCCAGTCACCTTTTGACATTGCTCAGATAATCTGTTATAATCACGTCACTTAATTTCGTCGATATTGTTGTTTTATCACTTCCGGGAGCCTGTCGAACGAACGCGACCAAATCCACGAAAGACAGATGTCTGTTATCATCTACTAGAATCGTCGACCTGTCCAATTCACTGACGTCATCTCGAACGAGAATGTCAAGTGCGTATCTCTTGCGACTCGATTTTCCAGGTTACGCGGACGATTTAGTTCTTTTAGGCAATTCTTTGGATTAACCCTATCTATCGATCGTTAATTAAACCATTGAAACATAACAGCAAGTGTTTTTACTACTTCTGAAAAATTCCATTTTACGTATCTTTCAGAATTACAGAATTTAATCTATGCAAATTATTATAATATTCTATTTTTTTGGTTTAAAAAGAAATTAAGACACTAGGAATACAGAATTTAAAGTCAAATTGCAACTTTGTGTCGACTTGGATATATCATAAGTGGAATAAATCAGGGAAATTAATTTGTCGCGGAATAGAAAATTGCTACTCAAGCGAAATTCACGTTCTATTTCATAATTGGCTTGAATTATGAAATACGTGCTCTGAGTCGCCTCTGAAATGTTTTCTGCTTTATTGCTGCAAAAGTTACGAGCTTGGCTATTCGTGCTAATGAAATATCATGTACACGCAAGAAACGTTGTAATCTCTTGGCTCTTCTTAAAGCTTTTCCGTTCTGTAATTAAATTTAATTATGTTTAAAACGTGACAGAAATCGTAAGGCGAATTTTTAGCTAGAATTTTAATATTCTTTAGCTAACAGATTGAAGAGAAGTCTTTCAACTTTTTAGACAGTCTTCTCGCCATAAAATCGTTTCAACGAACGTCACGTCATCTCTAATTTGAGAAAGTTACTTGTGAGAAAGAATTTCGCGGAGGTAGACTTTTCCAAAAATCCGTGGAAGACCATTAGTACGTGGATTTATATTTATACTCGCAGCATCGTCACACGTGTTCTCGAGAAAAGTTCAAGAAACATTTTCTCGAATACATATCGTCGAACAGATGCAAAGGGGACAATCTAGCGAAAAAATACGTTTAATGAGGACACGAAGAATTTACGTAACATACCATGAATCCGGAGAGCTTCTTTTCTGTCGAAAAAATCTCATATTTCTGTAACGATTTTGAAGAAACTTCTTCGGCGGTCAAAGGAACAAGATGCTCCTTTACTTTAATTAAAACCATATGACATTTTCAGTATGTGAATCTGTATTCAAAGGTAATTCAGTCATCTTTCACGTATTGTTCGGAACATTTTATAATTAAAAAGATCATTATGTTAAGAGTTGAAATTTTTTAAATAGGAATGCGGAAATGTTAAAAAAATTGACAACGTAGAATGGAAAATATCACAGGAAAGAAAAGGCAGAAGTATGCTCTAAATTTAACACTGACTACCACATTCTGACAAATCATTTCTGAAAAATATTAGAAGTCTACTATTTTCGCCCAACGAAGAATTGAGATTCTTTGACGTTTTTTCGTGGCTTACTCGTAATCATTCTATGTATACAATACTACAGCATTCATCCTGGAAGATATCTAATTCAAAATCTTCCAGAAAAAACAAAAATTTCCACATTCACTATAGAAATCTCAAATAAATTTGCAATCTTGAATACAAGCAATACCAACTTATCTTCTCATGTTCTCCAAAAAAAGATGCAATCATTTCGATTATCTGAACCGATTTTGCAACACTTTACAACGTAAAGCAATTAGCTAAAAAATATAATTATTCCGCTGAGGGAATGGAACACGGGAAAGGGTTCAGTTCGAACGGTGCATACTAATGAATTCGGAATGCACGATCGTGTAGAACGCATTTATGTGAAAGCATTTATCAAATTCACGTCCATTTCGTTTCACGCGGGTTACGATAAGATAAGCAGCCGAAATGAGATGGAATAATTTATCTGGTTTCGTGTACAAACCTCTTAATGCACTGTACGAATACATCATGCGAGGGTAGAATTTGTGCCCCATTACCTATTCAACTCGTTTTATAAACGTTAGTCGGTTAAATCTTTCATCTTCCGATTTATCTATCCGCCGGTAGGTGCAAGCAACGCGAAATTTATTTCTTGAAACACGTCAGCCTGTAACAAAAGTTCCCGCGCGGAGAAAGTTTACACGATTCGGTTGCAAAAGCGCGCGAGGTAACGTAGCAAAGCTCGGCATTTAAATGACTAAGCAACTTCTAAATATACAAACGAGATTCTTCTAGGGCGTGGAACGTGGAGAATTTCGCGTAGACAGGTCTCTGTCACGGTATGAAACGATCTGCTACGTGTCTGTTACGAAATACCTATAGATAAACAGAAGCTAGATGAAAAGAAGACTTTACGTTAAGAATTTTTTAAAAATCTGGCGTCTGAATTTTTTCGATCAACAAACACCGAGAGAAAAAGTTTCAAACAATAAATACTAAGCTTAGAAAATCTTCTAATATTTCTTGTTCTGTCTATCTTTGATAAGATTATGAATTCAAAATTGCCATTTAAATTCGTGAGAAAATTTTAACTGAAAACGGAAGATTTTACTGAACGATCTACACGTGATAAAATATTAGTAAGCTTCTATTGGAACTGCAAATTGTATGGAAGTATAAGAACCTTGAAGAAATTGGAATGTAAGTCGATAAATCTACGCAGTGTTGAATAATGCGGGCAAATGGTGGAAAATGTGGCGAGGATACAAATACAAACGATAAAGATATCGCGAACAGACAGGACATAACGTTCATTATACTGAAGCGAAACGTAGAATCTAGATTCGATTGGTTGGTGAACGCGCCGAAGAACAGATAGTTGGTCAGTCTGTACTATAAATAAAGGAAGTTTGCGAGCACGTTGGCGCTTGAAAAGTTATTCCGACGGCGCCTTCGGTCAGACATGCACTTGACTCGTCGGCGCTTTCGATGACATAACTCCCGCCACGTGTTCGATAAAGTTAACCTTTGACTGCTATTCGATGATCGATCACAGTTTATTTTCACGAAGATTCACTTTTTGCGAAGAAAAAAATAAAAATCACATGATTCTGATAATTCTATAATTATCATTTTCACTTGGATTAATTCGAACAAATTGAAATTAATCTTTATCGATCACCTGTTCGATTCTAAAATCCTCTGATAATAGTGACAATTTTCACATTTCGATTTTCAACCTTTCTAGTCTTTATTTTTATACTTTCGATTGGAAAGAGCGACGCAACGATCTAACGATCTACGAAGATAATCAAATTTTAATTATACAATGTAGCAAAGGGTACCGGTTTCATAACATTGTTGAACTAGTTTGCACCGTAGTTTCCATACAACTGTGTCATAATAATTGGCAATGTGCTCCGGTCTAAAACTGAAGCTGTCTAAAAAGAGTAAAACGTCCCTTCCTCGGTGACTGCGCGCATTTTCCCGACTGTTCCTCTTTCCACGACGGAAATGCAATCGATGAGCATTCATCACGTGACAAAGGTCAGTCTGTGAGAGATCTCAGTCATGTTTCACGCTAGAAACGAATCGATATAAAGGAACTTTTATGCCAAGCTGCCATTATCCGCGATCATAACTCATTCGATCACGCCTTGAGCAATCTTTGCTATTATAGCAAGCCATAAAATGTAATTATTGTTAAATGTCCGGTGAGTAATTCGAATGACTTCGTCGTTGCATAATTCCATAATTCCTGGTTTCAAAGGCGACATTATCTTCGAGGATATCCAATAAGACCGATCGAAGACTAAACGATTCCTGCAACGCTATAATAACGCCCGTTAAGCGGAAGATTTAACATTTCTTGCGAACTAATTGGAATTTATCACTTGCTCGATCCAAGAACAAGTAAATGGAAGTTAAATTTTTTAACTCTGATTCACGAGGCTTGGTTCACGTTTCAATTATTCATCGACACTCCTGATTTTATATAGGCAGTTTCTTACGTCGTACGATCGATCTGGAGCACACAAAATACTTGCAGTCGATCGTTCGATACTTGCTCTTACCTACGAAGCAACAAATTTGTTAGTTTTGCGGCTGTCTACACGCAGATAGTTCACTCATTGCGGCGCACACTTTGTAGCAGAGGAGTGGTGTTAGTTTAACTGCAAAGCTGCTAGAAAACTGAGCCAACTATGTATACTAAACATACCGGAAATTCCTTTGAAAATGTGAATTTCTTAGGCATAGAGACACACATGTCCACCGCGCGTGTGTGTGTATAGTTGTGTAGTTACACGTGTGCTATAAATTGGAAACGTAAAAGCTTGAAAAATTAACGCCTCGTCGAGAATCGTTGAATCGGGACCAATTACGCGAGACTGGCAGTGAAACTGATTAACGAGTGGCGTTTGATTTCTAATTTAAACCGTCGTTTTACGCCCTTCCGACGCTTACTGAATAAATTAAACCAGAGGAAATTGAATTCTTTTGACATTCGACGGAGGTTTCGTTGATTAGTTTCGTTGTTAACGTCGCTGTAGATCATCGTAAGAAATTCAACACCGGGGGATTCGAACCACCTAAAGTATTATCCGACAGAAATAGCCCTCTGCCTATTTCTACGTGTGAATTTTTTGGAACAGTTGCCTCGACGTCAAAACAATGCTTACCTAGCGTTTAAATACACTCGAATACCTTCAAAGATACCGCCGATGCTTCCTTGAATTGAAGAAACTTACCACTCCTACACGTGACTCATTCTGTTATGCGTTTATACATTGTCTGCGCAATGTGTCTTCATTAGGCAGTGTAATTCGCTACAGAGTCGCCTAATGAAATATCCGGAAGCTTAATTGCACTAGGAATAGCAAAATTGATGTTACAATGTTTACAGGTAGTATAAAGTTTTATGAAACCTTGAGTTAGAAAATGGACTAAAATTATAGACAGTTTGGTATTAAAAAAAATTAAAAAAGAAATGATTTAGAGATGACATTAATTATTAATCAAAGTATACATATATATAATGTTTAAATTAACTAGTATATAGAAATTCGGAAGGATTAAAAAATTTTCAAAAAACGTGGCAAAATTTTAGAGAAAGAGACCGGTGGATACGGACGTAGACCAATGAAGGAGGAATAAAAAGAGAGGGTGATTGGGTGGTATCGGAAAATAAGAGCAAACGATGAGCAGGGCCGCAGCCATTGAAAGGAGCCACTTTAAAGCACGGATCGAAAAGAGTTGAGGTATCCATTTCGGTTCTTGAGACAGTGAATCTTTATTCTAAATAATTGTTATAAGGAACTATATCGATTCTGGAATCGATTGCAACGTTAAAATCTTCTAACTGGTGGACTTTGAAAAATTCCCTCACTCCTGCATTCCAGAATTAATTCATCGATTTGGAAGTCTGTTTTAGCAGATCAAATTTTCATCCTCTATTGTGTATATTAAATTAATCTGCTGAAAGTGTCATTGCAATTGCGATTATTATGAAAACGTAATTTTCCGCTGTTTTAGAAATTAGATTTTTTAATGGTTCTTCTATTGAGCCTTTTCAGGCTTGAAAGGCCTTTTCAAGTTGACCAAATTGAAAGTTACTTTTCAACGAAAATGTTACGAATCTCAGAAATTTCTTTTACCAAGTTCGTTTGATTTGTTTCCTCCACAAAGGTGGCTTCAAGTAAAAATTTGTCCGGTGTATCTTCCCCACAGAGATAGTTTGAAATTTAAAGCCGTAAAATCAAAAACTTCTTCCCTCACCCTAGCAAGCTTTTTACTTCTATGTTAATGAGGGGCAAATTATCGGAAAAGAGGCCTGCTGACGTAGCAGGCTGTCATAGGGGCGCAGAGGTTCGCAGGACCCCCTTCTCTCACTTGCACTATCACAGTCTGTATCGACTTTCCCTTTTCAGTACGCCACCTCGAAATTCGATAAACGTGGCTGGGCTTCGTTTATGGTTATCGCGAAACGATACTGTTGTTCCCGTTTACAACGGACTATGTAACCTCGTGGAAACCGAATACCAGGGGAATGTGATATCGAGAGTGTGCGGCCCTGATCGATTAACCCACCCCATCCTTGCAGCTTCATCCCTTGCCCGATCGGCTCTCCTCCAACCAACTGTAATCCCGTATTAAACTCTCGCTTTCGTGACTTATTTTTCGACGACCCTCGGTGTGTTATTTAAGCGTGAAAAATGCACAGGAAAGAGAAATGAAAGAAGTTAGAATTTTAAAGATGGTGAAGTTTGAAGATGGAAGTTGGAAGTTTGAAAGATAGGGAAATGAAAAGTTGAAAGATGGAAATTGGAATTGGAAAACTTGAATATTATAGATGAGATAAAATGTTAACTAATCTTTTTGGTGATAGGAAGATAACTTGTGTTGTGAGAATAATGGGTTGTCTTACTTCTAACGTGGCAAGTGATGTACCGTTGTAGAGGAAAAGATTGAAGGATTACAGAAATAGTACAAGTTTTATAAATTAATAAAAGGAAATTAAATCATAAATTATACCATTTTTTGAGACAATTTTTATACTATTGTACTTTGAAATTGGTAGACTGAGATTGAGAAGACTTTCAAGTAGTCAATTTTAAAATCATTTTTATTTTAATTAGTGTTTTATAATAATCAAATACGAAGTGTATCATAAAGCGTGATATAAATATCCCGAAGATTTTCAACAAACATTACGAAACGTAAATTCCACGCAAGAAAGGAAAAAATGTGAACATTTGGCGATAAGATATGACGGTATGAAAATAAGTACTAAGTATGCAAACGTAAAGATAGCGAAGTCTAACGCGTGTTCGTAAAGCTCATCCTCTTTCAAGTTTCTGCAATCCTGGGAATGGAGTGGCGCCATGTGGTCAAATGAGAAAGCGAATGAAATAAGTGGGGGCTGAACGAGCGGCACACCTTGAAGGACAAGTGTTCCAATTCGATCATATACATCTTCACACACTTGCAAATTTTTATCCAAACATAGAACTATTATTTCTTATCAGCGTTTCATATATACCTATAAAAAAAAACCTCAGTTTATTCGTAACATACCAATTATTACATAAAAAAAATAAAATTTTATTTTATGAAATAGCGATAACTAAAAATTGAAAGTGCTATAACATACATATTGGTGGGGAATTAATTGCAGTTAAAAATTGTTAAATTGTTAAATAATATCTCTAATTTTGCGACATGTTTTTGTTCATTATAAAAAATAGTAAAATTAATATTTATCTGAATATTGGATTTTCAAAAGTGCAAAGATTCGGAGCTGAGATATCGGGAGGTGTAGCTTAGATGGCAGAGCGCTCGCTTAGCAAGCGAAAGGTACCGGGATCGATACCCGGCGCCTCCAGTTTATTTAAAAAACCAGTTTATTTTTTTCTTTATTTCGAATATTAATATTTGTTTTTAACCTCAATCTTTCTATCACTCTATTTACATAATTTTCTTAATAATAATATACATAATAGACACATTTATTTACATTTTTTAATAATAATTTTTTCAATGTCATTACATACATGGACTTTGATTAAACAGCTAATATTTAATATTATTGTTATCTATCTACAGATGAATTTTTTTATGCACAAATAATAAGTATAAATTATAGCAAGCAATTGTTGAAACATAATATACATTTGATAAAATGTTATTAATTTCATAATTTTTACAAGCTTTCATTACAAGCTTTTTACACTACCTATTTGTCTTTTTATTACTCATAATGTGTATTTGTTTAACTATTCCATATTTACACGTGAAAAGAACGAAGGAAATTTTACTATGCGCGTTATGACGTGTGAAAAATTATGAATGAGGTGATTGACACTGAAGAATAGAACTGACCATTCACGGGATAATGATTTCGTAGTAGAGTAGTATAGCATGTGTGTACACACGTAGCATATAAGCCAGGTATAGCGTTTAGATGCTTCACGGCGCTGTCCTAAGCTCGTTTAGCTCCTCTGTCTACCTCTTCGGCGAATCTGCTTTCCGGTTGATTCTAAACCATGATTTACCAACAACTGGCAGAGAAACTAGTGCTGGTTGGTTGTTCACGTATCCATTCTAATCCACTTTCTAATCGCTACACTCTCAGGCGATATGTTTCGTGACCGCGCGCGCTAAAACCTGTTATTCATATCCTGACACACGGGAACACGTGTTGATTTTATCTCTTTGTTCCTCTGTAAATTGATTTAATCTGAAAATAATGCGAAATACACTTATTCGTAAATAGATTTAATTGTTTCCTGATAATATTATAAGCAAATGTTTGTTTAATTTCTTCGTCAATTTTTACCTTTTACTCTTTTTAGGATGATGTATTTTTCATACTGATTTTATGATTTAAATATTAGTGAAACAATAAATTATTATTGCAAAAAGGATTTTAGGAATCAAATTGTTTAAATAGGTCTAGGTAAAAATAGTGTATATATTCGAAATTGAAGTTCATATCTGTAGAAAGTATGAAATAATTTATGATTTCAGAATTGTTTAAATAGACAATAATAATTGACAAATTATTTAATGCATTTAATTAAGGAATTAGATTTGTCTCTTTAGTGATTCATGAATAGAATAATTTACGTGAGTTTGTCTATTTAAATGGAAACTTATGTTGTTTATTCTTCACTCTTAACAAGAATTGTAGTAAATAGATAGTAGTTTCATTCACTGGTGCATCATCCACCCCCACTGGCTTCTGTGATCCTAGTTTCTACCCCGATCTAGGTTCTCAGAGCCATTGTTCGGACGCGGTCAAGCGTCCTTCTCAAAGCACTTTGCGTGACCATTTAATACATCAAGATACAAAGCTTCACAGTCCTTCCTTCCTCCATTACCCTTTCGTTCTATCTTCGTTTAGCTTCATGTCACACAAAAGACATCCATAATTAAACCAATCAATCTATCCTACTTACAGCTCAGTTATCTATTATACCATTCAACAACTTATAACTCCACATTTATTTAAATTCCAAAGATGAATGTCAAAGGAAAATATTTTCTAAAACAAAATTTTCCAGATTAACTCAATCAGTAGTATCTATTATTTAACCCTTTCATAACCAAATTTTTTTATTTATTATTTATCTATGGATCATCCATAACGAATACAAAATTAAGATCAATTTTTATTGAAACACTCAAGTAAGACATATACATACATCCCACTGATTACAAAGGGATTAAATTACCTTCTCTTATCAATTTTTTTAATATCATAAGCTGTACTTATAAAAAAGAAATGGAGTCGTAGACTGGACACGTGATATTTAATAAAATACACAACAGTCTCTGCATACTCTGAAGTTACAATAAACTTCCATCAACTTTTTCATTCAATAGCTCGAACACTGTGAGAATAAGGGGAAAAAGTGGTTCAGCCCTCAGACGTTTGACCCAGTTGGGGCTGAAGAAGAAGGTCACGATAAAGGGAACGCTATTATATATACGTCCACCGTGCAACCCCTTCTCACCTCGTGTTCTCCTGTTGCTCTGCATGTTTTTTCTTTGTTCAACGTTTCAAAATTTACCACCCTTTATTGTAGATTGTACACGTACTCGTACGTACGCGTGTCACGTGTTCCTCGTACGAGCAGCAGCGTTTCCCTTGGCAGGGGAACTCTCACTCACACCCTGCAAAATGCTTCGTGCGCTGCATACAAAAGGAACGACGTACACGTCCTGCAACCCTAATAATGCGTGTGTAGATAAGGTGACGTAATGTGCGTGCCACGTGTACCTGTCGTGAATGGAAATGCGTTTCCAGGTATATATACACGCGCGCCTGCATGCTGCGCGCATACATTATATCGCACTTTGCGAATCGATGCGTGCAATAATGTTGAATGAAACTTCGATACCTGTTAACGAATTATGAAAGAATAATTTATTTATGGAAGAATATTTAAAAAAAAAAACCTTGATAAATCGAATTTTCACAACTTTCAAGGAAAGGATAAATAAAAAGTAGCAGAATAAATTTAATATATAATTGAAGTATTAAAAATTGAAAAAAATTTGAAATCTTTAAAAAGAGATTTAAGAAATATTTAATTTAACAAACATACCGTACTTCATTGTAATTATGAATTATTGCAATGTTATTGCAAGTATCTGCAAATACGTCAGAATGAAGAAAGAAAGAAATTCGAAGAACTGCTGCAGTGGTAACGATTAAACAAAAGGGTTGTTCGGGTGCACGCAAGAAAGTGTATTCCAAGGAAACGGATGTCGCGTGACATGTCTCGAGGATACTCGTTTATGCGTCCCTTGCACAGTTGGACCGCAGTCAGGCTTTGGCCTCACCACCAAAAAGGAGTAAAGGAGGAGTCACAGGAGCAAGGCGGAGATCATGCTTCCCCGATAACTCACGTTCGTACAGCAGTGCGTGAGCCTAACCAGTGTGCAAAGCGTGGCGAAGTTATGGTGATGCCGCGTACGGTTGTACAGTGTTGGCTAAAACATCTCGAATTAACCGAGAAATTAATCGGACCGGTGCGTTTGCCTCTACGGGAAAATTCGATAGCCAATAGTATCCAATAATCGATAAACACTTGCAGTCTCGATTGAAAATTCAAAGATAAGAAACGCAATTTTATTTGCAAACTATCAAGACTAAGGAAATATCAAAATTTAATATCTTCACATAAAATTGATAATTAATTAACATTAATTAGTATTTTATATTATTAGACAAACCATTGAAAAAAAAAGTGTAAGTTAAATGCAAAATGTTGAAGTATTTGTCAATGATTTTCTAAGTAGAGAATTAATTTTTAGGGTTAAATAAATAAAGTAATTTTTTAATTGTTTTAAAAAGAGAATATCAGAATTACAATGCTCTTTTGTTAATATTGAATGGATATATTTTGCAATTGTCGTGAATTACTAGAAACTCTTAATGGAAACTGTACATAATAAAGTGTGCGTACATGCGTCTTCTGACTGTGTGCATTTATACATATGTATATGGAATACATGGGAAGTGGTCAGGCCCTTTGAACACTCCCTATGGGGGCTGATTCCTTGGTAAGGCCACGCATTGCCCCTCAGGCCCTTCAATCCTTCCTGTCCTTTAAATACTTTAATACCCCTTCCATCTTATATCAGCTACAACACGCATACTATAATTGTATTATTTTTATATTCTTGTATCGATTGGGTAAAAATTATAGTCCAAGAGAAAGTTATTTCTTACTCAAGATATGTTACCTTCTTAGTATGGAAATTATCGAAATGCAATATTAATATGTGCATTAATATTTCATACATAATGTAATAAATATTGTATCCAGACATAGTTAATTACACGTGCAACTTTTATTTCATTATATTTATCTTTTACTTTTGACAAGACAAAGTTTTTGACAAAACCTGGAATATTCATTTTACAGGTACTTATTTAATAGAAAATATTAGTATATTTTTTTTTTTTAATTATTTTTATTAATCACGTTTATTGAATTAAAATACAACATTGCAAAAGAGTAGTATGTATTACAAGCTGCAATCACTGCTTACTCCATTACATTGCAAGCAAAAATTAATATTTAAAATCACTATGAATACCCATAAAAACTTTGATCAAAATCCATCAATAATCAAGACCGTAAAATAACGTTCGACAGTTCGATCCTATTAAACACAGTTACAACCGCAATTAACCAGCGTAAGAAAAGATTTATGAATGGAAAAAACGTTTACGATGAAAAGGAAGTAAAAGAACAAAAAAACGCTATTGCCACGGGCCATTCTTATGCTCGAACCGCGACTATTCGATTTCACCAGCCTCAACCACAGTTGCTACTCCCACGCCTCGACCTCCTTTACTCGATGTTTTCCTGATAAAAATTCTCGTTCTCTATTGTTCCACCCTAATTAATGTCCGCAACAACGGTCTACGCCCCTCTCGTCACCGTACACGAACCTTTCTCAATTTCATGCGCCTCTGTTACCTCGTGCTGTCACTTATCCAATATCTGTAAGCAAAAAATGGTCATTGACAACGGGCGGAGCAAGATGAATGGGGTTCCTTCGTAGTACGCGCGTGTGCATATTATACGACGTAACGTAACGTACGAGACAATGAAGGGATTATACAATTGCTACGATGTTATCGCCAGACTTTACGATTCTTTTCAAATTAGCCGAAGTGGATTAACGTGAAAAATGAAACATATTTTTTATACGTTAAATTAATTATTTATCATGTTGATAATTTTACGACACAACTCTGAAATTGTTAAATATTGTTTATTTAATACTACAACATAGTCTTTTATTGTTTCCTATTGAAATTGAAAATAAATTGTTATTTTATTACAGAATGGAGTAAGTGATTTTACAATAGAATAATAACAATTTATAATATAATGAAGATAGATTTCTTGATTGAAGAAAAGTATTTTCTGAAGCATCTGAGTGATTTAAATCTACTGTAAATTCGTTAAATAATTGTTTAAGATTTTTTTATTGTTGCTTGCATGTTATATATTAACAATGAGATTGCTACGAAAAACGCGGGAATATTTAACGAGCATTAAAAAGGGGCGCTATTATCGCGAACGAAAGAGGCTTCCTCGTTCGCAAATGCGTTCTAATAAATTGCATTATCAAGCGGGTGGGTTAATGAGAGCACGTCGAACAATCCTGGTCGTTCGATAATCGAGCTTTTTTTTAAATACAAAATGTCGCATAGCGTATCAGGTTAGCATGCGTCGAGTAGGTGCACTTTACAAATGTAACGCGGCCAGCTTATCGGTAATACATCGTTGTACCTTCTGTTTCCCTGTGTAATTGCAAACTTTACTTTGTTTACAACGATTTGTTGTAAACCCCGTTGCTAAGCGTACAAAATCACAATACATGTTACAGCTCTAAGCTTTTCCATCGACATACGCGTAGGCCTACTTTACTTCGTGATGTTTTTACAAAATAACAACCGTCCTTCGTCTTACAATCTTCTCGCCCCATTCTTTCTTCACGTAACATAATTTATAAATATTCCTTTTTGCAATACAAAATTCCAGCAGGTGAATGTTTAAAAGATAAACTTTCTCGAGCACGTTCAACGGATGAAATATAAATTGCAAAGCAGCTAGCTGTTCATTGATTTTCCAAGCATATATGTATGTAGGTAACATGTGTGAATCATCAAGCGAGACATACTAAACGTCCGGTAATTTCATTGATCGCCAAGCGACGACGCCGCCGATCGAAATCGCGGTCAGACACCGCCGTTGCTCGATGCTTCTACGTTCCTAATAGTCGCGTGTCTCGTCTGTTCTAACCCATTTCTTTCTATGAATGGTCTCGCTTCCGCTTCTTCCTATCTCCTCTTCGTCACGTGCCTTTTATTTGGAGGTGGCCCACCAACTCTCCATCGTCTACAATGTTCGCGACGTCATCATCGAACATTAATTCATTGAAGCGGACCAGAATAAACTCCCGCAATGTTGATACTCCTCTAATATCATAGCAACGAGCACAGGCCACCTCCTTACCGTTTAATCTGTTTGGCAGACCCGTTCGCTTTTTAAGATCACGCGAACTTAGGCCACGAATATTTTTCATATTTCTTATAGTGCGAACGATTCGAAGCTGTTTCTCTTGGATCCTCATTTAACGACGATTGTCGGAGGATTTTACATATGGATGTTCAATATCTGTTATTTTTAACGGAAAAGAGAAATTTAGACGAATCTTCGTGGTTCCCTTAACGCACAGGGTGCAGATTTTCGTCGTGCAAGGTAAAATTCTGATTGAAGATTTTTTAATTAAATGTCGATATATGTATAAAGTTTGTGTTCAACTTATAAAATTGAGAATAGAATTTGTACCTTCTTTTTTTTATAATTTTGTATTAAAATTTAAATAGTAAGTCTGTAATAAAAAAAATATATGTAGGATTACATTAATGTTTAATCCTTACTTCAAATCTCTCTCTTCAAAAGTGTCGAAGGTACTTTTTATCATCCATTATAAAAACTCTGAGATAAAGAACCTATAATTTGTTTTACACAAAGAATACCGAGGGTACTTAATTCCCTTAATTCCCTTGAGCCTCGATAAATATAATCAAGATGAGTATTTAATTTTCATTGACCCAATAGAAATTTCTATAACAAAAGACAGCAACTAACAAGCGAAACGACTAACACAGCCATTAAAACGACATCAATAACACTACTACAACCATGCGTTTCAATATGGTTTCATTCACCGTACACCACGAGAGACCACTTGTAGCACAGCTAAAGTTCAGAAGCCAGCTGCGCGAAACCCCTGCAGGGAAACAGGATCTACGAGCAGGAACCGACCAGTCGATGACTGTGTCGTGACTGTAATGAATAACGGGTGTATCCCACCTTCTTCGGGGGTTGAAAATGACCCCCTGCAACCTCGTGTTACCCTGCTACCAAACCGCCCTTGTTTTCCAATAAATACAAAGCGTACGACCGGTGTAAGTAGGCTGGTTAGCAAAAGATGATATTCGTCCGATTGAAACCACCCTTGAGAGGGAAGGGGTGAACACGTTTGCTGGCTGAGCAACCCATTGAAAACCGATATAAGGGAACAATTATCGGAAATATCGGGCGAGACCTTCTGAAAACGATGACACCCTGCTCCATTTCCGGTCGAGTTTCCACCAACGCATTGCGAACACTCGCGTTCGATTTATCGATTTCTCTCCCCCGCGGCTCTTGTCGACCATGTTGAAACAAGACCTCTGTTTCAAGCATGCAGCCCCGTTCCGTGAACCAATCGGGAATTCCTATTCCCGATCGCCGAGCACCCTGTATTTATTGGCCATCGAACTCGTCGATACTCACCCCTGTGCAGTTGATGAAATCTCGATACCTCAAGTTTTCTCAAGATATTTGCCATGTTCGATCTTACGTTGACAGCATCTTAACCACGATTAAAAATGAAATACGAGGAATATAGAGGGGAACGTGCATAGGGTTGCTTGATTGGAATTTCTTTTTAATCATTTTTTTATGGTTAAAGGGAATGGGGCAAGAAGAATCGTGGTGTGTGTGTGTCTGTGTTTGTTAGATGGTCGTTAAATTTTTGCTTGTCGTTTAGGTAATTCTTATTTGAGAGTTAGGGTTATGAATTAGTTAAGAGATGCATTGGGGGTAAATTCAAGAGTTTTGTTTTATTCGTTTTTTTTTTTTCGTTGAGGAATATAGTGCATATAGTATTCGGGGTAGTTTTTTTTAAATGATATTTTTATTCGGTTATATATGTGTGTGTTGTATGAAAAATTAGTATGGAATAGATGGAAAACTATGGAAATATTGAACATTAATTTAGTGACTTTTAAATAACGAGATATCGAGGGCTATTACTCCTCTTAATCGTTCTGTAACCCTGTTCAAAAAGCAATGCCATCAACAAACCTCCTTGTCGTATTAATTTCCAATAATCTTCGGCCTCTTCCCTCGCACCTTTGATTTAATTGATAGTCTGCTAGAGATTGCATAACTTTGTAGCAATTTCGAATCAGAGAAGTCAAAGGTGTTTAATAGATATCTTATACAGATCAAATAATTGAACCTCGCGAATAAAAGTATTAAAAAAGTGACAAAAATAAAGTGTACTTATATACAAAAGGAAAGGTTTTCATAAATAAAAAACAAAGATTCAGCAAAGGAGAGAAATCTTTATTTAAGAGTATCGTAATTACAATTCGCCAATTGCATTCAAAGCAGCAATTCCAAATTAACATCATTATAAAAATAAAAACTGCGATTTAACACTAGACCAGCTAGATCAAAATGATCCATTTGCAACTTTCCAAAAAAATATTATCACTTGTAACTTTCCAACTTCATTTTCTGCATGTACAACTTCTATTTGTATGGATATCAATCTAATTTATCAATCTCCTTTTAATTACACAAAAAATTCACTTCGTTAAATGGATCGCTCTAATGTTAAAAAACAAAAATTTTTAAGTAACTACATAATACTCATTACACGAAGCGTTAAAAAGCATCTGAGAGAATGAACCAAGATACACAATGCAAAGATCTAAGATCCATTACATTCTATCCACATATCGACCCAATCATTTATAATAATATTACAAAATTCTCTCTTTCAATACAAAAAAAAAAACATTAAAACCTCATTTAAAAACCAATCATCCAATGAACAAATTAAAACCTCACCCAAATACCAAAAAAAAAGAAGAAAGATACACGTGTCTGATAACGCAGTATCAACGCTACCTGCGCTAAATCCATCCTCCATATTGACGGTGACCGCAATAATGGCGCCGTAGCGGCATTCAGCGGAACTGTTTCGCCTCCTTCCAACCGCAGGGTGGTTTTCCCCTTTGTCGAGGAGGCGCACGACTACGTTGGGTCCCCTTCCAGCGGCTCGCAGGAGAGAGAGCAGACCTCCTTTGGCGGATGCTTGCCTGGCAAGGTGGCGGGTAACGGCGACGCTTCGTCCCTCGAAAGGAACCGATAAAAACCTCCGGAGCATCTTTTTCTCGGTACGACTTTCGACGGACGATCGCCTGGAGACAGGCTAGGGGGAACCTTGGGACAGGTGAATCGGCCACTTAAGCAACCGGCCATCTCACTACGGCCAGGATCGTATGGTGTACGAGGGGGTTGCATTCCCAGTAGGGTATCCGCGGATCGGTTGCCGCGCAATTTATGATGTCTTTTTACGCGCCCGTCTCCTTCTTCGTTTTTCCTTCGACCTTTTTTTTCGTGTTCTATTCGACACGCGAACATGTGCACGCACACCAATCCCGGGTTATCGATCTCTGCCGATGATGGCTGACAGCGCCACCGCCAGCCACCCCCGTCGCGCGCATATTTCCACGTGCATATACATCCGCAAGAGAGTTGCGAGCGTGTCGCGCGACCGTCACGCAACTGTTTCCGATACTTGTCTATCCTTGTTGTATCGTTGATTTTTTTTTTTTTGGTATTATTTTTTTCGTAGCATGTCTTGCTCACTTTTTGCTACGATATATGGTATGTTTGAAGTGCAAAAACCATGTTTAATAAACAATAAACGTAGTCCTGTAGAGGATTTTCATTTTTTCTTCCAGAGTTTTTATTTAGCTACCTGTTTGTGAAATTGATCATGTTTGTCTGTGGTAATGATACGAGGATAGAGAAACGTTGTGAAATTTAAAAAAAAACGTAATAAATGTTGGGATGGTTTTCAATGAAACTTTTATATACATATGTATTATCAGGAATATGCAATTTAATCTTCAGTTTGAACGAGTACCTTCGCTGTTTGTGTAACGAAAAATTACCGAATAGAATGATAATTGTTGGATATAATTTCAAGCCCTCGTAGAATAATTGGACACGTACTGCACACTCGTTCAGCACTCTTTTACGAGAAAGCTCAAAGGGGTGGTTAATTAAATATATGAAAAAATTCCATATATAATAATCTACAACAAAATTTTAAAAAATTCACACATATTTATATACTTATATTCTAATTACACGTATACGTCATTGACAAATTAACGAAGCATATAGTCGTAGTCACATGTTGGATTTATCTTTCGCACAAAATTCGTGCATTTCCACCTAAATAAACAAACTGAGGTAATTTTTCACGGTGAAACGATGCAAGATCGAAGGGAATAAAAGATGTCGAAGACCTCGGTAGAAAAACAGCCCTCGAGGGACACCACCCTAACCTTCTTCTGTTCTCCTGTTGTAAAAAGCCTCGAGCCATCCCAAATCGAAGCCCATTTGACCGCGAAATCGATATACGTCCCTGCCGCGGCCGTTCAAAAGAGGGATAACGAGGATTTTTCGTGCAGACGATACTTTCTCGGTCGCATAAATCACTGATCCAACATTCCTTTCTTCGTCTGCCGACGAGCTTGTTGATCTGATAAGACAACATCCGGAAGGAGAAGGAAACCGTCTTCCCTTGAAGAAACTGATCTCGGAGAGATCCCGGGGAGATCGGCGGACAAGGGAGAAACGAAGTGGCTGCAGAGAGCGAATATGTGGAGAGAGGTAGCATGTACGAAAACGTGGAACAAGAAGTCAGAGAATACGAGAGAAGTGGTCCATCTGAACGAGATGAAAAGTTAGTTTTGCGTTATGAAAACCTGATACACAGAAGCTGAAGAATCATCTCGACGCGTGGTCCAGATGGAACGAAACGAATCTTCTGTGACTGGTGTGACGAGTTGACAAATATTAGTCAGAAGTTCCGTAAGAAGTTACGGAAATGATACCTAAGTCCTTCCTTTCTTATCGATTTCCTTCATTTATAGTTACGAGATAATTCATCAGATCGATAAGAAGTTACGGAAATGATACCTAAGTCCTTCCTTTCTTATCGATTTCCTTCATTTATAGTTACACGATTATTATTTTTAAAAAAATGTTATTACAGATCTGGGACAATATTTACAGTTAGATAAAAATTTAGCCTTAAATATCTTTGAAAATTGAGTGAAAGAAATTCGGTTAAAATAAGCAACCCAATTAGTGTGGTTTCTTTTTCTTAGGTAAAACAATGCATTCTTTTCTTGTGAAATTTTTAATAACAGTAGCTGAAGATAAATTGAAATTATTTGAAGAAAATTGAAATTTAGTATTAATCAATGGTGGGAGATATGAAAGCTAATGAAAGTTTAATTAAGATGAACAATTGGACTGTTCGAGATACATCATCAACGAAGTGTTGTGTACAAGGTAGGGTTGAACGTATATACATAGATACTTAGGTGTAGATATAGATTGATATGAAGCTTGGAATTACTATAACTGACAGCGAACCTCCTTAACTAAAATGCTACCCTATTACGATGGAAACACGAAAGTGAGTGACGAACAAATGCGACAACATCGACCGTGGCTGCACCTACTAACACGGAGAGGAAAATGCATTTTTTGTTGCATTTCCCGTTTTCTAATGTTAATTTTATTTGTAGCAGAAATTGCATCACGCAGTGCGCTTGCCATTTAATAACTTCGTGTACAGTTAGCCTTCCGTAAGAAAATGGCTTCCATTTAATGCTGCGTGATATTTGAAATTCGTAAGATAGTATAATTTTAGTTAGGTTAAGCCTTCGTATCCTAGTATTTCACGTCGGATAAACTAACAGTTAAATATCGCGTGTCGTTTGGTGAACGGAAAAATTACAACTTTCATCCGTGCAATTTAATATAATTACATATAATAAGACATGCTGTCACATACTCTATACACCGTGTTATTTCTTCCAACACGAATTACCACGCTGTATCCTTTTGAAAGGGTGAAAGAGATCCGTCGCGTTTACTTACGAATAAAAAGTAGCTTGAAAGCACCCTCTTTGCCATATACTACCCGAATATTCCATCTAGCCTGCCAACATCCATTCAACTCTATAAACCGCGCATTCTCCGTAGTATTTATTCCTTACATCCGCTCCGTATCTCTTTTCCTTCGATTCTAAGAAACACAGAACAGCAGTTAATTATCAAAATTAATTAACCCGAATTACATACTAAATGAACTAATAAAAAAAACTCGAAGATAATTAAATATACTGTAATACAAATAATTTGTAAGAAGAAGAATTACAAAAGAGTAGATATCTTATCTGAAGATAGACTTGCTCGAAAGAATTATGCACGATAAAATTTTAATCGTGGCAAATACTTTGTTGTTTGTTCGTTTGTAAAAGAAAAAGGAATTAAACTATTTACGTCGATTTAACTCTGTAATTGGCTTTCCTTCACAATCGGCTATTAATACAATTGACTCGATAGGGAAGCTTGGTGGGAGAGCGAAACGGAGAAGTGGCAAAGCTTGAGCAATCAAACTGGTCCAGAGAGATCGTGTAAGATGAAATAGATACCAGCTATCCCTGCATAACAGCCTGATCGAAAGATCATCTCGAGAAATTGTGCACTGTCGCATATCTCGATCATCTCTATTCTCGCAGACTCGAGGTCATTCGATTGCGCCTCGCCTCTCGATAAAATCGAATGACTCGCGCGACGAGAGTCGGCGCGTAAATTCAAGTCCTCCGACGGTACTTCCTTATTCTTACTTCTGTATCTTCGTAGAGAATTAACGTTACTACGTGATATAAAATATGATATAGCAGCTGGTAATCATCTTTTAACTATATCAACACCTTCGATAAAACCTGTTCCTTTTTTTATAATATTAATATATTTTTGTAAACGACAATACTTCGGAGACCTTAGAAAATTTCTACACTGCAACGCACTCTGAATATAACGAATAGATATAACGAAATTATTTAACGTAACTTATTTATAATTAACACGAACACGATGAGTGTTTAAATATTAAATTTCATTCTAAATTTAACAATACCCGCTTAAAGATCATTTTAAACAGCTTAAAATACTACAAAATGTATTATGAAAAATTAAGAAGCACAGTTTAGATGTATATTATTTTATATAATTTTTATGCAATCTTCTTTCGAAATTCTCTTTCGTATAAACAATACCAAGAGATATGTTATGGTCATTCATCTCAAGGCTTGTCATTTTCTATTCGTTTTGTCGTTCACACATTTATAAATAAGTAAATCACTATAGGCATTGTTAGTAGCCGAGCAATTTCCCCCTTCGTGATCCGTTCGTCTCCCTTTCACACGCTACTTCGTAACACATTGATCGCGTAACGCATGAATGGAACCGGTTACGTCACTCCTACACACGCGCGCCGTACGCGCTACTATGGAGTTTCTTACGAGAGAACGGCTACTCGGTTTGCTGCGAGCCTGATACAGACGAAGCACAAAAGTGAGTGGTGAACAAA
This sequence comes from Habropoda laboriosa, assembly GCF_001263275.1. Taxonomy (NCBI): domain Eukaryota; kingdom Metazoa; phylum Arthropoda; class Insecta; order Hymenoptera; family Apidae; genus Habropoda; species Habropoda laboriosa. The sequence goes on from NW_017100616.1 coordinate 549,917, forward strand.
TGGTAGACGAACGACGGCAACATGGTAAAAACTAAGAAAGCGAATGGCGTTGGTCACTTGAACAGAAACGGTTAAGATGGCGACTTGTTTTCTCCTTGTCTGCGTCTTTGTGGGCCGATTTCCACGCGGTTCTTCTCGCGACACCTCTCTGCAACGACGCGCGTTTCATATTGAAATTGGTGGTAGGTCGTTGCTTACGGGTGAACCAGCGAGGAACGAATTCTTGGTGGTTCATGGACTCCTGATAATCACAGGACAAGAATGCGAGTGGTAAACCAATAGCCAAGAACGAGGCGAGACGAGAAGAACGTAGAATGGGGCTCGGGTGAATGAAAAGTAAGGAAGTAAGCTGAATAATGTGACAGAAGATGTTTAAGTGTGTTTGATGCTGCCCCGATGTCATTAGCATATAGAGTTTAAGGCTGTGTTGAAACGACCGTGAATACCGAGAGACGTAGAAATCGATCCGTGGTGACAAAATCTAATGATTATTCTTCGTTTTATTCGTTGCATTTTATTTGTAATTGTAATTTTTTTTTTGTTTTTAATTGTGTAATAAAGGAGGAAAGAAATAACGAGAAGAAGCAAATGAAGTAAAGATATGTTTTTCTAAGATTTTATTCTATGTTTTAATATAATTACAGTTGTTGTTAATATTATATACTAAAGTAATACCGAGATGGTAATTCTGTTAAATAAATTCATAGCATGACATCTTTGTACATGTTTTTCCAGTAATCGTGGTTGTCCTTCAGTAAATCTTTCTCCAGTTTCAATTCTTTGTTAATGTTCAAGTAATAATTTTCATTTCCCATTGGTTCCCAATTTGTCGTGATATCTTCGTCCATTTTCGATGTTGGATTTCTAAAAGCAACGATCATGTGAATCTCGATAAAATTTGCTGAATTTGTTTGTAAAATTGCAAACCTATCTCTGGCGAAATTCGTCCATAATTTGATTAAAGTATTTGTCATCTTTTCCGCTGAGGAACCTGGTTCTGGTAGATTTTTCATAGCATTCGAGTAAAATAGATACGTCAACTCGTCACCGTGTGCAACTCCTGTTAGATGCAAATAAACAAATATTTTGTAAGATAATTAGAAAAATTGAAAAAATTAGCGATCTTACCGTCGCTAATGCCAAACAAACTCTTCATAAAACCGAATGGCGCCTCGTAACTGAATAGATATTGATAAACAGGAGACGAAATTTTACTCCTTATGATATCGATGGATAACATCGTTCCGGCGTTGACGAACGTGTCACTCATCATCTGTAAAACAAATGAAATAAGTTGGATTTATTATACAACAGTAACATTATTTTTTCCGTTTGAAAACAATAATTACCGCAGCGTATTCGTTCAAATTCTCCTTTGACACTTGTTTATCCCCGAAGTAGAATTTTTTTAAACTCTCGCCAACTTCTTTCTTCGCGCCTGCGTCGGTGACGTTCAAATCACCTGGCAAAAATTTCTCTGGTTCCGTGTTCAATAATTCAACGGCGTCTAACATTTCTGCGAAAAAAAAAAAATAACAAGGAGAAACGAGAAACGTGTTATTTCAGACAATTCGTAACATGACTTGCAAATGATTGAAATTACATACGGTGCGCGAATAGTAGACCTTCACTGGCGACGATTCCAGCCATTACGGGCACATCAGCGATATTTCCAGTCTTTATCAAGGTCCATGGATCAGTTGGAAGGAACATATCCTGACCAAAATCGACTTCGATAGTTGGAACGAAAGTGAAGAGGTGTCCGTATAATCCGTCCTACAATTACACACACAAAAAAGATTTAATTCTACTTCTTCGAACGAATTAAAAGAAAATTTCTGAAGAAGTGTTAATCTCTTTTCCTTAACGGAATAAAACAAAATCTAGGAATACCTGATTTTTCGATATTTCATTAGTAGCTGCAATGATGTCACTGGCGGCAAATTCGCTCAGTTTATGCACCAATTCCCCGGAATCTGTAGTGTGTATTCCAAGGGCCTCGCCTAACATGAAAGCTTGCTCTCTTGCATTATACGATACTGACCATGGATTAAGCAATGACCCACTTTCCTCTATAACGCCACTGAACAAGCCTAAGACCGTAGAGAGATAATTAAAATTCACACATTATTCGAATCAACGATACAAACATGCTAATAAAAACATTAACTTTCACATATTTCATTTGACGTTATATACTACACTTTTATAAATGCAACAAAACGAGGATTTTTACGAACCTTCAGACATAGGAGATACCATGTGATATTGAACAGAGGCTCCACCGGAACTGTCGCCAAAGATAGTTACTCTATTCGGACAACCACCAAAGAAATGTATGTTATCTTTCACCCATTTCAACGCCATAACTTGGTCCTTCATTCCAGCATTTCCAGGCGCGTTTTTGTCCCCGGTGTTCAAGAATCCTGCAACGTGAAGCAACTGAATAATTAATTGAGAAATTTATTGAAATCATTAATTGCCTTAACGATAACATTTCTAATTCTTAAATATATCAAATGTTACTTACCTATTGCTCCAAGTCGAAAATTGAAAGTAACGACCACCACGTCATGTTCGATTAAAAAGTCTGATCCAAAGATAACATCGTCTCCCATGCCTGAGTTAAAGCCACCAGGATGAAACCACACCATAACAGCTTTACGAGCTTCCTTATCCAAGACTGGAGTGTAGACGTTCAGATAAAGACAATCTTCGTCACCGATCAGACCCTTTTTAATCATGCAGAAAAATGGACACGGTGAACGATGCTTGGTTGCATCGTACACACCTTCCCATGGATCAGCTGGTTCTGGTGACTGAGAATTATCAAAATGTTTAACAAATTTTGCATTTCCAAGTTAGAAAATTTCAACGTTTCACTCATCTTGATTAGGTACTTGCTCCTTAAATTCCACGAACAATTTAGAAAATATTACGATATTAAAATCAAAGTTGAATTTGATTTACAAAAAATATAATTTTTTCACAGAGTCTGATATTGCAAGTCAAAGAATTAAATAGCGTACAGATTATTTTATAATAAATTCAACGTAACGATGAGCCAGGAATACATAAACGAACGCAAGTTACAAAATGCAAAATCATTGCTGGATTGTTTGAAGTTTATAGTTAACAATATTTCCACTTACACGGAACTTGTTATGGCCAACATTCGGCTTCGCATAAGGGATGCCCTTAAAACTATAATACGGCTTGTTATGCAGAATCGTCTCGGTCTTTAATCCTTTTAGGATCCCCTGAGAAATCTCTAGTTGCACATCCTGGTCGGCACGCGTACAAGTAACCACGAGACCGAAAAGCACAAGCTTTGACAGCCACATTTCAAGCAACTAACTACTCTGAAATTCTCAACGTCGCTTTTATAAAAGAGTAGAACCAGCAGAACAGTCGCTTATCAACGGTCTAAAAAGACAGACTGTGGAAAAATAGTTTACGTAAAAGTGACATCGAATGTGATCGTGATCGAGCATGGATTATAATCTACGCGACACGCGACAATCTTCCTCATGTCCATTGATCGTAGTGATTGTACGACGACGTTCACTTTTCGGATAGTTAAATATCGGATATCCTAAATTTATCGTGATCGTCAACTAGTCATCATCTATTGTGACTGGACGAAAATGTTTCCGGAATCAACGGCAAAAATAGACGATGAGTCTGAGTTGGCTAAATATTTCTGAAGCAAATTGTCGTGCATTATTCCGATAAGGGGCAATTAGACACGCTTGCATGGCCACGCATTGAGACAATCGCACTACGAATTAACGGAGAACGTATGACATGTAAAACGTCGAAATTTTCCAGATAATTTTTTTCCAGACTTTTCTTACGTAAAGTTATTAAAACAGTATTTCATCGTGTATTTTTTTAGCAAGACACGATAGAGTCGTTGTTGTAAGATTTATCATGTAGTTCGATCTTATTGATCCTTTATTTAAAAAAAATCGTAAATGTTTCTTTTCAAATGTACATTAACAAATTTCGTTATAATTGTTGTTTCACTATATCCGTGGATATAAATTGCAAGACAGTTATTACATTTTATTCCAATAAACTTATCATTCATAATTTTCAAATGACAAATCCTCCTCTACCAACCAGAGTGACAATTTCATTGCAATCGGTACACAAACTTTCACGTTGAAACGTAACAGATCCTTTCAAACGAGACTGATAAAGTTTATAAAAGACATCTTATAATTCCAACCTGAGCTTTCCATTAAGACAGACAGGCACACGAGCAGAAGAAAATAGAGAAAAGCAGCGAGAACGCTGTTCGATGGTTACCGGAAACTGCTACAACGCGCGCACTTGGAGCGCAGGGCGGAAAACTCGCGGGGGTGAAAATTGTAAAGTTACAACGGAGTAAAACCCACCTCCCAGGCATTCCTACTTTCCTAGTAATATATTTAATATTACTTGATATTTACGTTAAATTATTAAATTAAACAATTTGGTGACCTGGTTACCCCTCGTGTCGCGTACAGTTCAGACAAAAAGTTTCTTGTCGCAAATTTCCTGCTTCTTACATCGTATCGATTTTCCCTTAAGGCAGACAACACGAACACAATTCTTCTGTCTGTCCTAGTCGAACAAGATAGGATTCCATTTGTGGAAGTGACATTGGTTCGATGGATAATTAAAGATAATTTGGTGGATATAAATTGTTGAGTCGAAATTAGGGGGTAGAATCGAATGAAACGTTAATGGAGTCGATATCGAAACCGATCGAAACGTGGATTTCGGAATAGCTGACCTCTTCGACAATCTGCTTGCCTGCTGTACAAGCACTACTCAGCACACCCTCTGGATTCCCACAGGACGTGCGTGTATCCCTTTTATACAACACAAGCCAGTGGCTATCATTTATAATAATTATGTCTTTAATAAAGAAAAAATAAAACAGTAAAGATGATCATTTTTATATTTTATTGCAGAAAATGCAGTGTAATTACATGGAAATGGTTAAATATTAGAGATGAAGATATAGTAAATTTTAACAAACTTATTAATTCGGTCACATATCTGTATTATTATGTATTTTACAATTTTGCATCTGTTAGGTAAAAATTGGAAATGAATTTCAGGGAATGTACTTAAGTATGTTCTCGTGGAAACTTGGAATTGATCAATTCTAGTAATAGTAAGTTAATTTTAGATTTAACGAAGTAGATCAGATCAACAAAATTGTTCAATTTGTGATTGATTTAGTAACTACATATTTAGCTAATAATACCTACTATTGTACTATTAAACATATTTTTCGTTAAATTTGTACGATCTAATGTTTGTGAAAAATATGTGTATTAAAAATTGAATGAACTATTTTTTAATATCAAT
>NW_017100616.1:555556-564041 GCF_001263275.1 Habropoda laboriosa
AATGAACTATTTTTTAATATATATTTCTTTTATGTTTTTTTTAATATTTAAAATATTAATCGTTCAATTCTTTTGAAGTAGAGACATTTGTAAATGTAATTATATGATCAATGAGGATATTTTTAAAAATTACAATATGTATATGTACAACTTAAAAATTCGTAGAGTACTATTTATGATTGTTTTTAAAAAGACTTAGCAACGGGGGCGTAGCTCAGATGGTAGAGCGCTCGCTTAGCATGCGAGAGGTACCGGGATCGATGCCCGGCGCCTCCAGTTTATTTGTTTTATTCTTTTTATTCATAAAAACTGTATTTTGCACACTCTAAATGACAAAGATTATTAACATAAGAATAATAGAAGAAAGTTCCATTAAAAAATTATTATTTCAAACGATTGATTTGTTTCAATAGAAATTTCTATTGTTTACACAGGCTTAACAAATGCGTACTATTTACAAAGCGATGTCGTCGAACCACTCCTTAATTACAATGGGGCAAAAAGATCGTACTGTCCAGCTACGTCTCACAAACAACCAGCCGATAGGCAAGACACGTCGGTAAGATTGAAACAATTAAGATCGGAAATGAGTCGGGTGGCTTCAGTGCAAGGACCGCCTCTCAATGGATACATCGTCACTTCCGATGACGCGCATCAGGTAATTACAATACTAAAGTATTCAAGATAAAAATACTCTTTGATGAATTTTAATCTGAAAAATTTTCGAGATATATCATTCTTAAAAATCGAACTTTAATTGACGAAGTTGTTAATATGAAATGTTTAATTTATAATACCATTCTGTTTCGAATCATTAAATTTTCAGACAGTGAAGTTGGTTTATCATAGCCGCGATGTCTCTTTGGAGGTATACTATATTCGCGTGAGATTTGCGTTTCGTTGATTTTGCTGATTTAACAAACACAGCTAAATAGATGAAAGTTTGTTTGATATTGATTTTGTTATGTATATGTGAAATGGCCCGAAATTTCTAAAGCTTACTCTAATTTCATCTCGTTGCTTTCTAATTACGGATAATGTTAGTGATCAATGCTAAACTCCAAATAGCGAGAAATGAATTGACGATAGATATTGAGATTTACAGATGCCCTATTAAATTGCGATCTGTCTTCGTTAGAGCGATTTATCGGATCCCCGTGACATGAGGAGAGAATACATCACGGGATTCTACGGTACTGCTGGAGAAGCTGTCATCACTATGTCCAAAGCAGTGTTCTGGACCGATGGAAGGTATCATATTCAGGCAGATCATCAGCTTGATTGCAATTGGATACTCATGAAACACGGTAGAGGAGAAGTAAGTGCAAGATGAATCAGTTCTCAGAAACTTTAGGATGAAATATCAAAGTTGACTGAAACACTTGTTGCAAAAGAACGCACATGTAGCACAAAAATAATGTAAAAAACGTTTGAACGTAAATTTATAAAATAAATATTAATGACTTCCATTTATTGAATTGGATATTAAGTACATTTAATGATATATAATAATTATGATGATAATTTAAGTGGATCAATATTATCATACTTCATATTAAATAACAATGAATCATTGTTAGGAAATACGCACGTGTACCTACATATGTATATTAATTTAGAAGCTCTCGATTAGTTTCCAATTCTGCCGCTAGGTGTACAAAGCGTTAAGAGTACTCTCGCTGTCGAAACTATTCTATGAGTATCATATAAAAGCTGCAGAAACAGGTAATATTTAAGATCATACTTCACAGGATCATTTCTGTAGTGTGTCTTACTTTCCCTCTTACCTAAGTAAGAGTGGGAGCAACCACGATGAGGAGGTATAGCTTCCTTCCCCGAGCGTGAGGAAGACTCGAGAAATTGACTTTTGTTTCAAGTTCTCAGTCATCGATGATCGTTCACCCTTTGTACTAAGTACGAGGGGGTCGGGAAGTGGAGCTTTCTGAGTGGCTTTTTTTTTATATATAAATATTTTAAACGTAAAAGTTTCTAGAAAAACGTTGGAATACATAATCTTTCTTCATGAATTTTTATTCATCGTAATTTTTTATTAAAAATTGTCGATTGTTGTTAACCCCAGACTGAGGAATATGTTAGAAGAATACGAACTATAATTTATAAAAAAAGTGTAGTAGTTTAGTACTACTGTACGTAGTTTAATCGCCATTCACAATTTTATGAAAACTTTCTTATACACATCCTCTGATCACACACAATCTGTGTTCGATCAGAATAGATTTTTTTTAACTTCTTTTTCATCAGCAGTTATCACTAATATTTATCAACATACAGGTGCCTACTGTAACAGAATGGTTGAAACACGAATTCCAAAACCAAGCTCTCGTAAATATTGGCGCCGATCCAACGCTGGTATCTGCCATAGACTGGGAAACGTGGGAGAATGAATTAGGTAATGAAACGTGTCTTGAACGCAGTAAAACCGTCAACGCAAACTAACACCTAAATTTATATGTACACCTACTCCGTTTGTCATATACCTCACATATCACTGTAGCAATTCTGTAACATTAAACATATCAATCTAAACGAACGTTAAATTCGTATATATCATTGTAGCGTTCGATAAATATATCATCTGAACAAATCCAAACTATAAATACCGTTTTATACGATGCTCGAGTAAGCATCGTTAATTTACTCACTACAATAAGCACAAAACCAATTTCGATGATATATTCCTGCGTTCTATATTTTCTCCACATTACCATTATTATCATTGTTAAAGCCACTTTGCAAGAGTTATAATCTATCACTATTCACTATTAACCCTTTTGCCTTACAATGATACGAGTCACAATAAAAAAATTATATTTCTAGCCAATTTGCATTGTTCACGTTAAATTTAATACTGATAAAATCAAAAATTCCAGACTTAACATACATAATGTACTTTACAATAATGAACCACGTATAAATAACACTTCTTGCAAGGGAATGAAATCTTTCATTCGAAATAAAACTTGTCCTTCCCCGAAACGAGGGTGGTTTTTGAATTAACAACAGCGTTCGTATCCAGCGAATTCGTCCGTAAGATTGGTCCCTGTCCGTAACAACCTGGTGGACTTGATCTGGCAGGTCGGTCGACCGAATTACAATCCACTTCCGGCGTATCCGTTGCTGGACAAGTATTCCGGAAGAGCATGGCAAGACAAGATCCAGTCGATCCGGATCGAGATGGAGGTGGTTAAGGCTGATGCTCTCGTGCTAACCGCCCTCGACGAAATCGCTTGGCTGTTCAACATTCGTGGTTACGATTTACCAAACACGCCTGTCTTAAGAGCATACGCGGTTGTTACTTACCAATCCATACATCTGTACGCTCCTCGACAGAAGATTCCACGATCGGTGGACGAACACCTGAAGATGGACCTGTGCTCGCACGCTGGCTGCGTGAAGTAAGTGTTAAAACGATTGAGAATCGTCGTGTTGTGTTAATTAGGTGCAATTAAGGAAGTAGACGCGAGAAGGGAGTAAGTAGAAAAAACTTTTAAATTTTTGAAAACACAGTTTATTAAATTTTGACGAATGAAAGAATACACATTTCATTCTTTTGGTTTTATTCATCGAATAGATGTGATAGTATAATTATTCTGAGATATTAGGTAAAGTAAAAACTGGGTTTCGTGATTTTTTCGCACACAACCATTTTCTTCTTGCAACAGAATTTATTTTATCCACTTTTAGAAGTCATGTTACGTTCTCTTCGGTTATTCGATGTTTGTTGGTTTTGTAAATTACCGAAGTTTGATAAATCGGTGTTCTCAATTGAAACTATTACAGGTGGCATAATTATACGTCTATCTGGTACGATCTGAGGACAATGTCCCAGGCATGGAATATAGTATGGCTGCCAACGCGATGCGGTTACAGTCCGGGTGCTTCCATGGAAATATTCAACTCTGTACGTATTTATTTTTTTATTTAAAAAAAAACCAATCATCTTTTCACGTCAAATCTGTCATATTTTGTTCACTTATACCAGCCGATGAAGTGAAAGTGTTTACACGAAGAAAAGATGGACAAACGTGTAATAATTTTTAGCATTAAATGATCTTTACAGTGATGTCCTTTATCACCAAACATCTCTATTTCATTACGTATAAATGAGAGAGAGAAAAAGTACATAAATCATCGCACAAATGATTACATATTATACCTTAAAAATTACAAACGTTTATATAGTCTTTCATACTTAAATAGACCGCAACATTTCCATCGATCCTCGTAAATATACCGTCTCGTTCTTGGCACTGTACCACACATACCGAGAAGGGTCAGCTATACGCGCGTTAGAGCGGATAATCCTAGGCAAAGGTGCACCTTCTTCAACATGTTCGCCTGTCCCTATAGAGCTTGTTGAGCTTAGCTTGATCCCCACGTGACGAGCTGACACACCTCCATAGACGTAGAGCAAACATGAGCGCTTCTCCGTTGTCCAATACACGATCTTTTCTCATTATTGCACATCGTCGAGTAAAACACAAACGACACCTTTATTGTTAAATACAAACGAATAGGATAAAATGGCGTGACGCGTTCTCTAGCCAATCCACATGGTGGTAAACGGTTTCACTTTCTTCTCGACGTGGTAGCCGGTGCTTCGGGACGCCTGGACGCCCGCGGCATCAGAAATCAGGGAGCAATTCCCTTCCAGTCTGCGCAACTCTCGTTGCGTTTAATTTAAACCATGGGTGTCGAACTTTTTCGCTTGCCCGGGCCACATTCAGCGAAGAGGAATCGTCTTGGGCCGCATACGAAATATATGATATAAATAGTTAACGTGTATAAGTAACAAAACTTCCTTTATTTTCTTTTATATTTTTTTATTACAGCGCAATCGAGTCGTGAAAAATATCGCTAAAAATCACATAACAACGTTACAAGTTCACGATCTTGCGGGCCTCGTGCCCTTGAGGGCAGTATGAGGCCCGCAGGACCGCAAGTTGGACACGCCTAATTTAAACCCTTTCGTTGCTGTTTGCTTCCTATAAACGCCTTGAAAATTTGCTTGCACTGTTCTGTTGGCGCTTTTTGGCGCACTTGCACCTTAATTTAACGATAGAAATTTTTAAGTAAAATGATAATCTACTACGGTGAAAGGGTTAATAATTTAATGCTAGGAAATTGCAATATTTTTTAGTGTATTTCGAAAATTGAAATGTTCCCACAGATCCCTCCGGAGAAACGACTGGCGAAACCATCACCGGTGATAAGTTTGCGTGCACAAAAGAACGAGATCGAAGCAGAGGGGATGAGAAGGTCCCATCTAAGGGACGCAGTAGCGATGTGCGATTTCCTGGCGTACATGGAGGAACAATACGAGCTGAATTCAGAGGGTTGGGACGAGATGCAGGTAGCAAGGCTGGCGAACGAGTTCCGTTACGAACAGGATAAGAATAAAGGAATCTCGTTCCCTACCATCGCCGGATACGCATCCCATGCTGCTATCCCCCATTATGAACCCAACAATCTGACTAATATTAAAATCGGAAAAACGTCCACGTTAGTCGTGGATTCTGGAGGGCAATATCTAGGTAACAGAATTTCTCCAGATAGGATGAAATATTGTAGACACTACTCTGTTACAGTAACTTGATTACTCGTGGAAAAATGAAAAAAATGAGAAATTAAATTTAACAATGAATGAGGAGTAATTTAAAAAAAAAAGAAGTAAAAATGTTGTTGAAATTTTTGATGAAGTGTTATATATGGAAATTTTTCAAATTCACGTTAGAAGGGGGACATTGAAACCGCCCGAGATTTTAAATACCAATTCTTCTCTGTTTTAACAGTTTCATATTTCATTTTATAACAGATGGAACGACTGACGTTACAAGAACGTTGCATTTTGGCACACCAACGGAAGAGCAGAAGAAAGCGTACACGAGGGTGTTAATTGGGGCAATACAGCTGTCCTCGTTAATTTTCCCGAACAGTCTGAGATCGAATCAGCTGGACATTGTCGCTAGAGCACCATTGTGGAACATTGGTTACGACTATTTGCACGGAACTGGCCACGGGATCGGTCACTTCTTGTCTGTCCACGAATGTTTGTCTCATTTTATTTTCGAGAAAATAAAAGATCGATTGCATAATTAGGGCAATCTTGTGACGTTACGGTCCTCTGATCAGAATTATGGCTACTTATATTGAAGGAAGATGTTTGAAGGATACTAATGGACATGATAAATTTTATGACCATGACAGACAAAGAGAATCATTGAGCTGAGAACTTTGTACATTTAGACGATTTCTCGTAGAATTTTTCCAGCTCTTGAGAGATTCATAATTAATCGTGAAATGTATGTTCTCAGCGCCTATTAGCGTGTCGTACATGCAAACCGCATCGTCGGATAAAATGTGCGGACTTGTGGAATTGAAACCAGGATTTTTCTTGTCGAACGAGCCAGGATATTACAAGGAGGGCGATTTTGGTGTGCGTTTGGAGAATATACTTGAAATCGTGGAAGCAGGCACATCAGTACGTAACTCGATCAAAATCGTTCGAAAATTGAAGAAATTCTTCGTAAAATTATTGTCTCTTTTTTTTTTCTAGAAAAATTTAGAAACCTTTTTGAAATTCAGGGACGTCACGCTTGTACCGTACGAACCAAAATTGATCGAGATTAATATGTTAACAGCGTCTCATGTGAGTGTGTTTAGTTAATTAACATTTCGTGCATTTTTGCGAGCGTATTTTGCATATTAAAAAAAAATGAAAAAATGAGGAACATGGAAAACACGGATTATAACTTTATAATCGCAATTTATTTAGCAACATGATTTAACGATTCTACAGATACGATGGCTGAATAATTATAATCGTCGAATTAGAGACGAAGTGGGTCCAGAATTAAAAAAGAGATTAAAGATGGATGCTTTTGATTGGATGTTGAAGAAAACTGCAACCATTCCAGAATTGAGTCCAGTCGACGAAGGACTGTTTTTTGGTCGTTCTCATGCGACACCTTCTACATTCAAACAGTTCCACGTATTAGTATACGTTCTTTTCATATATCACACTCTATCCAGTAAGTGTACGCAGAATAGGAAGTTCTTTGCAGGATAAAAAACAAATTTATCCTTCTTTTTACAATTCATCATTTCTTGTATTTTAGATCTTCCATATGCGTGGAGTTAATCAAGATCAGAAAGGATATTTCAATTTGTAAAAAACTAGCGAGCAATTAATAGAACGATTTAAAAATGATTTACACAGAAAACGACTTTCCTTTCGTAAATTATATTCAAACTCGTGCTATATTGATATATATTAAAGTTTTTTTACGTTACTGCTAGTTTAAAGAATTACCCTAGTATGCATAATGAAATGTAGAAAAGAAAATTGAATTGCATACAGTAAATACATGCGTAACAATGTTTATACGATTGTATTTTGTAAATATACGTAATTTATTGTATGTATCAAAAATAGGGATATTAGCATGCATTGTATTTTACTTATTGCTGAACAAGGAATTTTCAAAAATAAGTTTCTTCTGCTCTCAAAAATAAATGTACTAAGAAAAATAACCTTTTAATGACTTTTGATTGCCAAAAAATGTGTATTAATGTTTCCATTGTTTCTTCAGTAATACTTTAAAAAGTAAGATTAATTAAGACAAGCAATTTTTTTAATAAATTATTATTGTGAACATGCATAATTTACATACTTATATCTTTTAATTACATTGTCTACTTTATTCTATTCTGGCATCTGCATCTGACTTCAACTGCAAATCAGCCAGATTTGCACTATTAAGTATTCCAAAATGTTTTACAATATTTTCTGAAACAAATTAATATTATATTAATGAACGTGATATATTACAATTGTATATATTTCTAAATTTAAATAAACAAATAAGTGTAAAATATATATAAATATATGTAATAAGTGTTCATTCAATAAATGTAAATCTATCTTAATATTGTAATACCATTTTGTCTGCAAGCACTTACCTACTACTTCTTTATCTAATTCGTACTTTTGAGATATTTCATCTATAGTGCTTTCTACTGGATTATTTTGGTACATATTTAAAAAATTTATCACTTCTTTAAAGGTACATTTATTTTTAGTAGATTCTTCACTTGAAATTATCGTACCAACTTTTTGGTCTATCTAAAAATAAATGGAACAAAGTTTATTTTAATTATCACAAGTACATTTTAAATCATTAAATAACATATATTTATAAACAATTGCTTTAAATATAATATACCTGGGGATCATTAGACGTAACAAAAATACTTTTTAAATGCTCATGTAGTTGGACATTCTCCTTGTTATGAGTTTCCATAAAATCAGGCTTTACTAAAACAAAAATATGATTTGAAAACATTTATGAAAACATAAAATGATGAAATTTTCTAAATTTATTGATAAGTTTAGTTAGAAAAGAAACAAAAATTTGAAGATAATTTTGTCCCACAATTTGCCACACTAATTATATAGTTAAAC
>NW_017100616.1:564106-569386 GCF_001263275.1 Habropoda laboriosa
TTATTTCATTTTTAATAGTAATATTTATTTCAGGAAGTAGAAGTTAAATTGTTAAATAAATGCTTACACTTGTTTACCAGCTCCCTTTGTTTTTCTACTGCCTTATATTGAGGAGCAGGAACTGGTTTGTTTCTTGAAATAACACGTCGTGCACGATTTTCAATGTTAAATGTACGAATTGGTCGCGTAAGAAGAGAGTACACTTTTCCCATTTTACTGGTTTTCTAGTACAAGAGAAAACAAATCTTAATATACACTTTTATAATCATAACTAAAACTTCATCTTATCCTTCAGTTTAGAATTACTGCATCTCATGCCAACTATTTGGTTAAGTTCATAATTGATGCGAGATTCTATACTTTTATTCATATATTATTTCATTTAACTAAAATGAATTGTTGAAATATCTTATTTTATTTTAAGCTATATATATAACTATTGTTCGAAATATTTACTGCTTTGTGAACACGTGAATTATAGTTACCCTGATATAATGTTACAGGAAACTTTTTGTCGCTGAAATATAAATTGTACAATTATCTTTTAATTTAACTTACTGATTTATAGTCCCATTATTTTTTTCATGTGAATAAAATTAGAAACTTTGATAACAAATATTTAAAAATAAAAACGTGTTTTCAGAAAAGCGCATAAACTATTGAATTCTATTGGTGCAAATTCAAAAGTCCATTAATACGCCGACAAATTATCAACATATAAGTAATACATTAGTTTTCCATTACATTTGTTACTTACATTCATTTATTTATATACTAACCGTCAACAACAAAAATAAATATGATTGTATATATGATTTGTGTAATAGATATTTAATCCAAATACAGATTCAAAGAACAAAATTTTGTAGATTTACGAATACAACTGATCCGCCGTTATTGGAGGGAGTTTTAGAACGTTCAGTGAAATTAGTTGCAGATGCTTGCGAAGACGCGGTGAAAAGAAACGTACCGTATGTGTTAATGATTTGATAATATAACAGTTAAACCTGATATTTTTCGAGAAATATGAAAATGGTAGTTTAAGATTCATTAATAACACGTCATCATAATATTTCTTATGTGAGAATAAGTAAAACATATTACGTGTTCAACAGCTTACGCGTAACCGCCAAAATTACGGACAGAAACGCCATCTTGTGCAAAGATGTTGACATTTTACTAAATTGGGAAAGATTACATGATTGCTGTTTATTCGAGTCGTACGACTCGACTTAAGTCTATAAATGTTAAAAAATGCTAACTTTATGTACTAATTGACACGTCAACCAGTTTTTTCATTATAAGGTGATAATTATGTTGTTAATAGAAAGTCACGTAAACGAATTAGCTCTTGTGTTTAGCTTTGTGTTTACAAACATAACGCATCGTTTTAACAAATTTTACTAATATGATCCCATTTTCGTTGCAGAAGTGCACGTAACCTGGATTAAAAATGTTTTATGCACATTTTGTGTTGGCCAAAAAGGGGCCATTGGCGCGTATTTGGTTAGCCGCTCATTGGGACAAAAAATTGACAAAAGCTCACGTATTCGAAACGAATATTGAAAAGTCTGTAGATGGTATATTACAGCCAAAGGTACTTGTAAAATGTTCCTATTTTTATTCATTTATTTCTTATTAACATCTGTATATCTATAACCTCATAAATTTGTAACATTCTTGTTATAGTCAGATTTACAAGAATATTTATTTTTACATTCAATATTCTGTAATATTTTATACAGTAAAATGTCCAAGAAATACTTAAATTAATATTTTGCATATATATTATTTAACTTTAATACAACTTTCTCTACTTTCTTCTAATTTTTCTACAATACTTTCCATTAAACAAAAAAAAAGTGTAGTACGTATATATTCAAGAAAGGCTAAATACCTCTTGGCCGACTGTAATGAAGCTTTTGTTAAAATAAAAATGGCCTTCAGGCCTGGTATGGTAGATTTGCCAGAAGAGCACAGAGAAGCTGCTGTAACAGCTATAACACTCCCTGAAGTGTTTCATGATTTTGATACAGCAATGCCTGAATTAAAGTAAATATATAAATACTAAATATAAGCTGTAATGAAACTTCATAAATTTAATTACATAAAGCTAGATGCTATTGTGTATAACATTATATATAAATGTTTTATTTTAGGGATGTTGATATTGAAGCACAATTTAGTTTAAACCAGTCAAGGGCAGAAGAAATAACTATGAGAGAAGATTATGGTAGTTTAGCTTTAGTTACACATGATCAAGGATTTGGTGACATGAGTTTTGATGCAGAACCTCCAGAATTATTAAGACATGCTGGTGCTGTAGAACCGTCATTAGATCAGGTATGTTTTTACATTAAACATTATATATTTAGTTGTGCCTATAAGGAATAAATTTTATGTTAATTTTTTAGACTCACATGTTATTCACTGATGGACCAGGAATTGAAACAGCTTTAGAACAAAAAGAAAAAGAACCAGTTCCAGGTCCATCAGTAACAGCACAAGCTATGGATATAGATATGCCCATTAGGGATGATGGTTTTGGTGGTCATCTTGGGCAGGATATCATATGTGAGTAATCTAGGTTAACATAAATGAAGGTATACAAAAATGTTTTTTTTTTTATGGTAAAATATATCGTTTTATTTTTTTTTTATATTTTTAGCTGGAGGCTTGTTTGAGGGTGGTTTATTTGATGAAGCTCCAATGGGTGAAGTACCTGTACCTGAGGTTAGTGCAGTAACGGAACCACAAGAGCCAGGTGCAATACCTGGAGCACCACCTTCAGTACATGATGAATCAGAGGAAGAAATGGGAGACCGTTTTGGAGGGCCACCATCTCCCATGGGAGGAATGAGGTAATCAAGTTGTGTATATATTTATAATTTTCAAATTAAAAAGAATTGTAAATTATAGAAATTAGTAATTAATATTTAGTAAGTGAAACATTATTTTATTCATATATTAAATAAGGGTATTTATTTATGTTACTTAAACCAAATTTTATTTTGTCCGTGTAGTACCGATGAATCTAGGCCTGTTTCTCCAGCTGTAGCTGGTGAAGAAATTGAGGGAAGAATAAGTGTTGCAAGTCGTCGTTTTACTCCAGCTCCACCAACTATTCCTGAAGAACGTCCAATGGAAGCCATTGAAGAAGCTCCACCTCTACAAGAACAAACTACTTTATTGCACGATGAAGAAGAGAGTTTTGCTCTTGCACCCGTTGATACATCTGCATTAAAAGGTACATCATATTATAATATTATTTTAATTATAATATTAATTGTTATAATGTAATTGCAATAATGTTAATAGGATTCACAAAAGCTAAACGTAAACGTAAGCTTATTGTGGATGAAGTAAAAAATATTTCTGGTGAAGAAATGAAAGCACAGTTATCAGACACTAGTGATATTATTACGACATTGGACTTGGCACCACCCACCAAAAGATTAATGCACTGGAAAGAAACTGGTGGAGTTGAAAAATTGTTTGCTTTACCGGGAAGACCAATTCCAGCACGTGTTCTATTTAAGGTAAATTTAAGTTTATTATTATATATTTGATAATACGTATTTTCTCTTCTATAAAAATCAAATTTAGCTATAATTAATATTTTACGTTTTAATAAAATAGAATTATCAACGACATCTGACAAGTAAGTCCTATGACCATGAAGACTTTGGACGCTTAGTAGGTGAAGAGGAAGGCATGCCTTTGGAACAAATGAGAGAACCTGCAGAACCTGATACATATGAACAAACCATTCTCAGTAAACGCATGGCTAGAAAACGAAAAGCACCGGCAGATGAAGAGGTACTTTATACATTACATATCGATATATTCTTAAACAATTATTATTATTTACATTCTAACAAATACTATTATTGTATTCTATTATATTCTATTCGATTCCATTCTTCTATTCGAATACAATTATTTTTAGATAAGGCCACCACCTCCGGCGCCAGCACCTCCTCCGGTAGAAGCTGCTCCCGAAGCAGTGGAAGTTCCAAGTATAGTTCCACAACCAAGTCTTCCTCTTGCAGAATCACCAATACCTCAACCTGAGGTATCCTTACCAACCGAACCATCGGTATCTGAAATTAGTGGCATAGTACCTCCTGTTGAAGAAGCGGAAATGGTTCCCCTACCTTCGGAAGCACCTTTACTTCCTCCAGAAATACCTGAAATTCCTACTACTGAAACTGTTGCTATACCTGAAGAACCAATTGTACCACCTACCCCAATAGAACCAGAAGTTATTCCCGCAGTACCTACGGAGATGCCTCAAATGGAAAATATGGGTTATGATCAGGTTAATTATATTTCTTTGAACCAGTAAATGTACAAAAATAATTTATAAATATTAACCAATTTTAATGTATATGACAGGCGCAACCTCAAGTACCCTACATGGGATATGATGAACATCCTCCACCACCTCACACACCTGCTATATCAGAAAGAGGCCCGGCGACACCATGGAATCACGAAGACTATGAATTCCCTCCATCTGTAGGACCTGTACGTACATCAGACTAATTTACATACGTCAAAAGTAACATTTTAAAAAACACAAGTATATAATTTAATTGTTTTATTTTTATAGCAGGAGGAGCAACAAATAGATGAAACTTATGAACAGTTCGAAGAACGAGTTCTTAACAAAAGAGCATCACATATGTATCATGTCATTAAAAGTAAACTGGATACCAAAGATAGACTGACACTATCAGAAATGGCATATAAAAATAATCGCAAACAGGTTTGTATTTCAAAATTTAATTTAAAGAAAATTATATAATTTGTATTATGACTAATTAAATTTTTCAGGTTGCACAAAAATTCTACACGTTATTAGTTCTCAAAAAATTCCAAGTATTAGAACTGAATCAAGAATACCCATATGCTGAAATTGCAGTCAGCAAAGGACCAAAATTTGAAAACCCTGCGTTATAAAACTATTAGGTATTTCTTACTTTACATTTACTGTTAAAAATGATGGAGGAGGATTGTAGCTATTTTTAAGCGTACAGAAAATAAGCGATTTATCTAAATTCTTTTGAAGGATAAATTGTAAAATAATATATAAAGCTATTATGACTTGGAATATCTGCGCAAAGCAAAAGAATTTTGTAAATCATGTTTTAAACTCCTGATTCAGGAATGTATACGTTTTGTATAAACCAGAGCAGAATTATTTTGGACCTTCTGCACTTTTATTGTGATAAAAAAATTCAATTAAAAATACGTAAATTTACCATTAAAAATATA
>NW_017100616.1:569449-572231 GCF_001263275.1 Habropoda laboriosa
GGATGGTCCAAAATTACTAATAATCTTATAAGATAATTTATGAAATTTGATAAAAAAAAATTATGTTGAAAATTTCATAAAATGAGATTATGTATGGTTTATCTATTATTCTCAAATCTTGAAATTTAAAAAATGAAACACATTACAAGAATTTTTTTTTATTAGAGTACTTATATATATGAATTACTACTGTAAACAAATTATTAATGGAAGAATCAAGGGAATGTTTTATGGATAATGCTTTTATGTATTGCAGTCATACTTTAGGAACGACAGTGTGATTAAGTTATTTTTCACATTTATATAAATACTATCTCCTATATTTTTTGTGTACACTTGACATAATCTGTATAGTTACTTTTTCAGATGAATTACTGAAAGTTTATAATCCACTATAATTTATATTTACATTGTGAACATTCCAAAGAGCACTGATTTGATAGTCACGCTTTTATGTTTCAATTTTTATCGTAGAATTTCTTTACTATGCTTAGAAAAAAAATCTGATCTAATTATGTAAAAAAAAAATTGTTTGACCATACTATTTTCTCAAAGAAAATAGCGTTACAGTTAGTAATTTAATTAGTCCGACCATAAAAATGTTCAATAATTTATTGTTATATATGTATACCTATTTCATGGGATACAAGTGTTAAATCATATTAAAAAAAGTACTATATTTTATCAAATTGACATGTCAAAAATTTCTCAAAAGCAATCATACTACATTGTAAATATACATGCACAGAAAACAACATGAATTATCATTATGCACGTGTCTCCTTAAAGGCGTGTCATAGAAAGAGTCGACTGCTATAACATACTTGAAATGCCTGATTGTAAATAGTTTCATGATTCACTAATCAATATACATCTGTTTATAAAATAAAAAAGGAATTCTGAAATATTTTCTTTGAAATTTGAACCCTAAAGTACATATCACATAATACTTAAAAATATAAATCCATTATTTTCCATTAATAAACTGTTACATGTTATATCAAAATTTATTAAACTGATTAAAAAAAAATAGTATTAATTTTAAGTATTTTCTTTTTTCTAATTATATGCACCACATGTAATTAATTACGTGCATCATCATTAAAATACGTTTATGCATTATGTAAGTTGATACCAACTCATTCCGATATTGTTGAACGTAATTTTTAAAAATTACGCGTTGAATCATAGATATATTTCATATTTTTTCCTGTTTTTTAAAATATTTTTTTAAATATCCATATGAACAATAAAATTTTTAATAAAATATTTCAGATGCATAAACATATCCTTACATTGCTGCTGAGAATATAAAATACACAATTTTTGTACGTAAAAGCTTTATTTTAATTATTACCAGCACATTTGTTTATGACAAAGCATTAAATGTAATACAAGTTTAACATATTAACATCAATGTTAAATTGTAATGTTTTTTTATCGATAAAATGTAAAATGGTATTTGCAGTAAAGAATAATTTAATCTTTCTTACATAATGAATCGTGTAAAAAGAGATGGGTAAATGCATTTTTACTTTAATCTTCCAGTTCACCAGATTCCATTGCATCACGATACGATTTATCCTTGGAACGATCTGGATCTAGTTTGATCATATCATCAATTCTAAGAATAGTTATTGCCGCTTCTGTGGCGAATTTCAAAGACTTGATTTTTGAAATAGCTGGTTCCAATACACCGGCTTTTTTGTTATCTTTAATAGTACTCTCAAGCAAATCCAGGCCAACCCTATAAAACAATATATCATATTATACTTTCACTAAACAGCATAAGAAAAATTTTAGTATATAATATTTATTGAAAAACAATACCATTTTAAGTCTGCAAGATCTGCTTTTGTCTGACTGGAATTGTGATAAGCACGTAATTTAGCAACAAGATCTGTAGCATCTTGTGCTGCATTAACTGCTAACGTTTTTGGTATAACCAATAATGATCTTGCAAATTCGGCAATAGCTAATTGCTCTCGGGAGCTCTGTAAAGTATAAATGTATTAGTATGGATATAAGTTAGCAATCTAGTGTTGAATATAGGTCATATAGATCTTTTTCGAGAAATTAACTTACTAGAGATGTAGCAAAGTTTTCCAAATAAATTGAAAGTGCTGCTTCAACACAACCTCCTCCTGCAACCACACTTTTACTTTCTAAAACTCGCTTTACCGCACACAATGCGTCATGCACAGATCGTTCCATCTCATCACAATAATAATCATTTGGTCCGCGTAATATGAGAGAACTTGCCGTCCTTGCTTTCGGTCTATTACAATTAAGATAAATATAATGTTAATTTAACTATAATTATTTTTCTTCTCAAATAATTAGATTAAACGAACCCTTTAATAAGAATGAGTTCATCATCACATATCATTTCTTGGACTACTTCAGCAGCTTCTCCAAGAAAACTGTTATCAAAGCTTTCTTCTCCCTCCATATTGGTCAATGAAGTAACAAACTGTGCACCTGTAGCTTTAGCAATTCTTTTCAAATCTGCCTTCTTGCATCTACGAACTGCCAATGCTTTAGCTTCTATAAAATACTAAATAAATATAAAAAGTTACATGAATGTCAATCTTTTGCATTAAAAATATAATAATCATTACACAGTTTAAGTATACCTTTAAGCAGAGATCATCAATTCCTCCAGATACAAGAATAACGTTCGCGCCTGCTGCAAGAATTTTTTGAATGCGTTCTTTCGTAATATCTACTTCGCGTTGCCGCACTGCTTCGAGTTTTTCAGGATCTGTGATCAAAACCTCGA
>NW_017100616.1:572241-573046 GCF_001263275.1 Habropoda laboriosa
ATGCAACTTTTGCATTTACTATTCTTTTAGGCATTGCTTGGGAAGCTACAGTACAATTCAGTGCATAACCCTGCACTATTACAGATTCTCTAACACTTTTTCCATGAGCTTTCAAAACATTAACTGCTTTCACAGGGTACATAAATCCTCCTTTTCCATCATTAACTTTTACTGCATTAGCTGCATCAACAACCATATTTCCAAAGAAATCTGCATCACTATAAATTTATTAAGAAAACGATAATAATAAAATGTATAAATTATAATTTATATAATGAAACGGGAAAAAAGGATACGCTCCAATAATTTTGCTGGACATAGAAGTTTTTGCTACATTTACTAAACAATCTCTTCCAAGTTCATCAACACTAACTGTTAAATGCTCTTGAATGTATTTACAAGCTTCCCTGCAATATGAATGATAAATAGAAACAATTAAAAAGACAAAGCTTTGAAAGTTTTTAATGTATGTACTTACTTGCAAGCAAGTCTGTAACCACTAATTACAGATGTTGGATGAATCTTTTGTTTTACAAGCTCATCAGCATTTTTTAATAATTCAGCTGCTACTATTACCTGTTTAAACAAGGTTTTACTTTTTTATATACAAATATCTCAAACATTTTCATAGACAAAGAATTAAATAAACAAACTCACAACTGATGTAGTTCCATCTCCAACTTCTTCATCTTGTAATTGGGCTAACTCCACTAAAACTCTTGCAGCTGGATGTTCAACCTCAAGTAAACGTAAAATAGTTGCCCCATCATTAGTAACAGTAACATCCTATAATGTTAATGTAAAT
>NW_017100616.1:573176-587636 GCF_001263275.1 Habropoda laboriosa
CATTGTTGCCACCCCTTTCAAAATGTTTTATATTTTATAGACTAATAAACCCTTATGCATTTTGTCCAATGTTATATATTTAATGCTGCATATATCATATAAAGTAATTCTAAAATTATTTACTTCATTGCAACTGCAAATCATATTATAATAAATATTATCATATGCATTAAAACTTAAAAAGTATAACGAAGACAAAACGAAAATCGTTTGCAAAAAATCCGTATTTAACTAAACGTCGAATAAATCGAAGCATAACCAAGTTCTTACTAGCAACGTACCATTCTGTGTCCGTACAGGAGCTCCAGACTGTCGGATACCACCAACAGCCAAAGGACTAGCTACTGTTGACATTTTGTAATAATTTTTTCACTTTTGTGTAATACTGCAACTGAACGACGATCGAATTTTCGATTGCCGACAAAACTTTCGTAAAGAAATCCGCGTGTGATTCCTACTGATGACGACTAGCGACGCCTATCCTTCTTACTTCCTTTTAGGGGCAAGTTTAATATAATTTTCCATTGGATAGATCATCGAGTTCTTATTTTTAATTGGTTACGAAATTGTGGACAAAAAACGTTTTCGTTACCTTCTAGAAAAGTCCTTGTTGTCTAATTTATAGTACATATTATACATGACAAAACACTGTAAGCATTAAATATGGCTTATAAATGAAAATAAATAAATCCTCAATTATATCGCATTCAAATAATATAAAGTATAGATCTTTTGTTAAACATTGAAATTATAGATTCGAATGTATAATTAAACCATTTAAGGTGTTCTTAATAATATATGATTAATTTATTCTAATGTTACTAAATTTCGAATTTTACTTTCAAAGTAAACATTTGCAAGAGTTGGTAATTATTTGCAACTGAAAAGATTGGTATTGTAACATCTCGTAGTTTTTCCGCGAAGAAACAAATGTGTGAATTATTTAAGTGTCAGAACGTGAATAATCGCGTGTTGGTGCCCGGAAAGCGTATGTGGACGATTTTACATAATGAAAAAATAATTGATGGACAATTAATGAACAGGAGAATAACATTTAAGTTTTCTAGATGCTTCCATGGAGTTACGCGCGTAGCTGCGCACGCATATACTATATTGATTACTTCTACATGCAAATTACAATTTAATATTACTCTAAGATCCTTATCCTATGTTATAATAGGTACGAGTTATATTTAAATATAAAGTAACATTTAGTTCGTTATAAATATGTATCTGGTAAATGCACTAAAATTAAAAAAGAGAATTCACATGAGAATCGCAAAGTGTGGACCTCATGTCAGGTTCGCATGAATCGCGTATTGTGGGCGTCATAGATAAACTAAAGATAAAGGTAAATGTTTAATAAAGAATATTTATTGTTTATTGTATATGACATAACATTTTATACATAGAATTGTAAATGATAAACAATTTTTTATTTTTTTAAAGTTAAAAAAGTTTATGATTACGAAGTATAACCTATCTGAATACAGAAATAAATAACATTATTGTACCTCAAATAATTGTTTTTCAGACATGGTACTCTTAACACATTTATTTGGTTGCACCTTACAAAATTCTAAATCTCTTGTGAACATTACTACTACTAATTTAGGTTTGTAAAATATACACATACATTTAATATGTTTTCAATCATTAGTATTATTTTTTTGCTAGTACAAAAATTGATAAGCATTCTAAATTTATTTGAATCAAATATTTTATATCCATGTAGTATTTATTTAATTTTAAAGATTAACAAATTGTTAATAGCATTTGTAAGATATGCATCAAAGAGAAGCAGTGGTAGTACACGTAATTCACCTACTAATCTAAAACCAAAGCACAGAGGATGGAAAGTGCAAGATGGACACTATGTTCAGGCATCTACAATGTTAGCTACACAACTTAGACCTAGATTTCATCCAGGATTATATGTGAGTTCAATTGTATTTTTTAAAATACGTATTTATGCATGGAACAATCATGTTACATTAAATATTATTATTTAAATATGTGCTAATTATTTGCTTATTTCCCAGGTTGGTTTTGGTAAAAATGGTACATTATATGCTTTAGAAAAAGGAAAGGTAATGGTCACTTGTGAAAAAATTAATCCAAATATGGCTCGTTCTTGGGCTAAATTGAATTATGCTGGCAGAGAAAACAGTGTCATATATAAAAAACACTTTAATATTATTCCAGAACCGCAACATGATAGATTTGTATTGATTGATACTATTTAGATAAAATTTTTAGATTGTATTTCTTTTTATGTAAATTGAAAATACAGATAAACAGTCAAAAAGAAAATAATTTTCTCTTTGAAAATTCTATTGAATACATTATTCAAACATAGTACTTTCAGCCCATTGAAACGATTGGTATTTTATATTATCTTGATTTGCAGAAAAGAATGCATATACTTGCGTCTTTCGAACATGGCAAGCAATCCGACATTGAGCTGAAAGTTCAGTTATTGGGATTTCTTCACTTTTGTCTTTACATAAGATTATAAATTGAGAGTGAAACATAATAGGCTCTCCTATAAAAGAAACATTTTAAAAAACAAATAATTAAAATTTTTATCTAGGCCTAATAACAACATTTAAATAAGATATGTTTTGTATTACCAGGATACACCAAAAAATCTCCTCCAAATTTTTCTCCACTAGTTACATAATACCCTTTCTCCCACAGATCTTTATATGTTTTATAACGAAGTTGTTGTTTATAATTGCAAGGATATTTCCATTCTATTATTTCCACATCAGCTGTATCTGTCCATGGATATACTAAAAATGTATTTTTATCAAATATGTAAAAAATTAAAACAAATCTTTTAGATATGATTTTAGTATTATATTATTTTGTTTCATGTATTTTATTTATCATTACCATCATCTTTTCTTTACCTGTATGAGTTTGAATCAGAGCATCACTTTTATCTAACTTAGGTAATTTTGCCATTTCCTCGTTTAATAAATCTTGTCTATTTATTTCAATATTATTTAGTGCTTCTTGTACTTTTGGATCTAATGGTTTGCTTACTTTTTTTTTTCTTGTATCTATTCCAAGAATTTTTCGTTTCTTTCCTTCTATAATTTTGTCCATCATTCCAATCACCTACACTGATATTTATCTTAAAAAAACATTAACAAAATATCGTTATAGTTATTAGAAAATATTGCTTTATTAACCTGTTTTTGTCTTTCTTTCCTTAAGCATTTTTCTTGTTCTATATATAATGTATTTCTATATTCTTCAAAAGTTTGCTTTAAGGTATTAGATGGTGGGTTTTGAAGACAGGGATATCGTATCAGACGTGCAACATTTTTTTCAAGTAAAAGAGATACTTCTTCTGGAAGTAAAAGTAATGGAAGACCTGAAAATATATCTTGTCTAGGTTTTTTTGGAAGACAACCTATGAGTTCACCAATGATTCGATAATCCCGTCTAAGCTTCAGCCAGTCATTTACATTTATACACCACAATTTAAAAAGATGATAATATTACCTTCTGCACTCCATATAAAAACGTTATTTCTTGCTGAGATCAAATCTATCATTTTTATAATGCAAAACTTTTGAAATCTTTACCACTGTGTTTTGTAATCATAATATCCTAATTTACATATAGTGTTAAGAAGAATGTACATGCTATACTAGTTCCTCTTTTCAATAACCAATCAAATTAAATATTAAATGTTGATCCATATATAAAGGTAAATTTTCAGAAACTGTTTAAATTAATAAATAGGAAAATATTGTATAATATTTTTGGAAAGATTGTGTGACGTTCATGCTCCGTGTCTTATGCGTATCAGCCATGAGATCCATATTCTACAACTCTCATGAGAATCCACCTTCTTCATTTTAGCGCAATTACCCATATAAATCACACATTATTTATGATAAATTGGTAAACTTTTAGTATTAAAGAATAAAATATGGACCTTTAGCAGACAGTGGAGAAGAAAGAATTTAGCAGTAGTCAGTAACTTCTTGTACAGAACAGAGTAAACGGAGAACAACATACAAGAAATGTACGTACAGTGTCCTAATTTAATTACTCCGCGCATTTTATCTCCTGAACTATTCGTTATTCCAAAAATGATTCATATAAAACTCACTTAAGAAGGTATTTAAAGTAAGAACAAAATTAATTGGAATTTTTTCAATTTTACAGTCAAATGAGGAGTGTCTTAGCAACAATTATTCCAAATAATTATTATCGGGACTTGAAAACATGGTCACAGACTCCATACTTGAAATAAAATGGTATTTCAACGGGAGAAATATTAAAAATTACGCAGTTTATCGTTAGAAGAGTTCAATCTTGGAGGGTGTGTTCTGCTCAGTCTGCCGTCAGCGTTCAAAGTGGAAGGTTCGAGACCATTCTTAGGAACGAAGTATAACAGGTTAGTTGATTTTTTAAATAGAAATTCAATGAATTTTCAGCTTCTAATAATAGTTATTGTAATTTAAAGCATAATTTCATCTAGTAAACAGTTTAAAATTGATACTTATAATAAATTTTTAATTGCTTTAACATTACTAATACTGTAGATAGTGAAATAAAGTTTCTTCTTTATTTTCAAGTCCTTTAATTATCGAATAATTGGTGTTTCTTGTTAAATAATAATTTAGATGGTAGTTTATAATATTGGAGGTGTTAAATAAATTTGTTGCATGATTTAACTTAATAAAACATCTTAATTTATTAAGATCGCATTAAATTAACAATTACATGCGGTAGATTAGTTAGAAATTGTTTCTAATTTTTATTGCAAATTGAAAAATTAATGTTCTTTGCGTATGAATTACAGATGGACCTTCCACACCCCATAAAATACAAGGAAAGGAAACAAAAAATCAGGAAACACGAAAAAATGAAGTTATTTATGAATAAATCAGTTATTTATTGTAAAATTATTGTTTAAAATGTATATTACAAAAGGTAACAATATACCAGTATTGTTTAACTTTGTACTTTTTCTTTTTTTAAAGGGGGAGATCGTGCTTGCAACATTGTTGCCGCGAAGCGTTCTCGAAAAATGCACAATGTTGCAAAACGGCGCGTTGTGCAACAATGTGCGTTTTTCGAGAACGATTCGCGACAACAAAGTTGCAAACCCCGATAGCGCGTTTTGCAACAATGTGCCTTTTTCGCGAATCGCGCGCGCGACACAATGTGCAATTTTCGGGAGCGACTTTCGGCAACAAAGTTGCAAACTCAGAACGCGTTTGCAACAATGTGCGATTTTCGGGGGAGACTTCCGGCAACAAAGTTGCAAACTCAGAACGCGTTTGCAACAATGTGCGATTTTCGGGAGCGACTTCCGGCAACAAAGTTGCAAAACGGCGCGTTTGCAACAATGTGCAATTTTCTGGAGCGGCTTTCGGCAACAAAGTTGCAAACCCCGATTACGCGTTTGCAACAATGTGCAATTTTCGGGAGCGATTCGCGGCAACAAAGTTGCAAACCCGATTACGCATTTGCAACAATGTGCAATTTTCGGGAGCGATTCGCGGCAACAAAGTTGCAAACCCGATTACGCGTTTGCAACAATGTGCAATTTTCGGGAACGAATAATAATAACGAAAATAATACGAGTTAACGATGTTACAAGCGAGAACAACGCTTGTAACAATGTTACATTCAAGCGTAGTGGTTGTCATAATGTTTGCGTTCGAAATAGCGCTTCTAATAATGTTGCAATCAGATATAGAGATTCCAACAATGTTTGCGTTCAAATATAACGCTTCAAGCAACGTTGCATTCAAAAGTAACACGTACAACAATGTTTTGCATTCGAAATAGTGCTTCCATCGATGTTGCATTCGAGAATAGAGACTGCAACAATGTGTGCATTCAAGTTTCAAAGATGAACAGTGAAATAAAAGTATCTTGCTACTTAAAAACCACCGTTCAACAATATAAAAGTTCTTTTCCTGCTACTGCAACCGTGTCCCACACCTCGATCAATTTGCAACCGCAAACAAAACGTCATTATACATTCTCAACATATTTCTCCACCCCTATAAATAACCCCTCTACGTACATTACTAGTAACGTTAAAACAATAAAAAATTTATTCTAAATACAAATTTCAAACTGCTTACTACATGCAATTATGCTCTAATTTACAATAACTAATATTAAAAGCGAAAAATTCATTGAATTTCTATTTAAAAACTCAACCAACCTGATAATACTTTATTTCTGACGATTCTCTCGATGTTATTCTCAATCCTTGGATAATTGCACGAATTAATTAAAATGGGGCACCCTGTTTGTGTATTTCTTGGAGTTACTCTTCTTTTGCTTTGTTCTGGACCAGACGCTGCTGACAACTGCTAAATGTTTCCTTCTTCACTGTCTGGTGCTTTTACCATGCCTTTACGAGTCCAAAATTCTGCACACACGATAAAATATATTAAATAATCAATTATTGGGTAAGGAGAGTGAGAATGTCGAGGTGGAAGCTCTTGCGATGTTCTCTTCTCGAGCGCTCGTAAAATACTAACTCGAACTGTCCGTAATCTGGCCTTAACTGTTACCCACTAATTGTAAGAGTTTCAGCTTTCTATTTCATCACGTTTATTATATAATTGGAAAGCAAATTAAAGCATTTCTTAAGTTAAAACTGCACATATAAAAGAAAAATGCATGGTTGATTTATAAATTACGTTAAAATTAATGCTTTTATCATATCTGTATTTCGGTCTGCATTTTGGCGATAAGTAAGACAAGGAAATCGATAGAAAGAAACAAGGATAGCACTCAAATAAAAATTATATGAGAATGTAACTAAGAGAGTTGCCTTTCAGATGCATACAGCTAGTTGATGGCAATTTAGAATGCTATGAAATTATTGAAGAACCGTAAACGTATGCGGTATCGTTCCCGACATCACGTACTAAAATTGTTAATAATTAATTATCAAAAAGGTTTGGTGCATTAAAAACTATATGTGAAAGTTACCGAAGGCCCACACTTCATTCTTCAATTCTAAAAGTTCACAAAATCATCGTAATTATTGAGTTATTAATAATTTTTCCCTGTCCGACATGATGTCGCCTTCAGAAGGTGAAGCTATGGCGGCCCCCAGCCAATAGGAAACGTTTTCTCTCTATCCTTATCGCACACTAGTGCGTTTCTTGTCTAATACCTCTGTAACATGCTGTGTTCCTGTTACAAAGTCGTAGTTCGCGTCACCAAACACGAGATGGCATTAGTTTCACTTTTAAAATTTTCTATCCTTGTCTACGGATATTCCTTTCCTTGTCTAACTCATGTCTCTAACGCTATTTTTGTCTACCCCTAATTTTTTCCTCGTTTAACTCGTTTCTGTATTGCTAAATACCTCGACGAGATATCCTTCGTAATGAGCACGACTAAGTATATTGGATTGCGTGGGTAGAACTGTTCACGATCTTTTGAAAACAGTAGAACACGCGCATGTGATGAATCATCTACTGATAAACAATTACGTTACTTTCTTATTTGTAATATATTATTGTAATCTTATTCTATGCTAAATCGGTAACGTTGGGAGCGATATGAAAATGGTAAGGCTCTTCTTAACCCCAAAGCCCCGAACAGAAAATCCCATAAGATGCTAGGTCTATCCTGTACGTCGTCTGTGCTTCTACATTGCAGATGAAACATTATCGACGATTGATATCCTACCGACCAAGAATCCACAGCCCTCTTTGATCCTGCAAGGGAATGCTTAAAAAAAAAAACAGTGGACATTTGTCAGTTCCCTACTAAAAAGAAAAACCATCGTGCGTAAATCAAAAGGGAGATCTTGTTATACGTGGACATACGGGTCACATGAACGAAATAGTTTCTAATCTTTGTTCGTTCACGCTTCGTGGCACGGACCGGTTGGCCCTCGCCTAGTTACATTTTTTTGTTCTTCATGGGAAGACGAGAAGACGTAACAATTGTAAATAATGTTTAAATGTTTGATTTACTGTTGTATACTTTAAATGTTCAGCAAAATCTGTGTTATTGAAAATGTATTTATATAAATACAGATGTTTTTATACCGATGACATTTTATAAATTATAAAAGAGTATTCATTTATAAAATGATAGAAATTTCTGCTGTTTACTTTGTCACCATTCTTAATGTTACTACGAAGTCCCATAAGGTGATAGGTCTATTTTATACCTCGTCTGTGGTAAAACATTATAAAAATGTTTTAATTCAACAGATGTCGCCATTCATCATTTCTGAATAATTGTTTCGGGAAGAAGGGGAAGGAAGAGGATTGTCGAACATCTGTCACCAAGCGAAGACTACGTCCGTTTTAGTCCCAAAAACCGCAATACCGCCATGGCACCCGGTTTTATAATTTTTTAAAGAAAGTCCAATATATTCGCAATTGAAGTCGCGTTGAAACATTGGTTTTTTTTCTATTTAAACGTTTATTCATATTTGGTGAGTGATCAAAAGATATCGATTATCCTTGTTTACCAGTTGCAAAATGAACAAATAGATTGGAATTGAAGGGCAAGCCCTTCAATTGCAGAGCTGCACACCTTTGTGGTTAACCTTTAAATTCAAAACGTGCATAATTCAGTTCTTTCAAAGTACACTTACATGGTTTAACAGTATATATTGCAAAAAGCATATTTTGGTTATAATTCACAATGAATAATATTTATTTTCATATAAATATGTTCCATAACTTTTTATAATATTGTAAGGCCATAATTGACGATTATGATATTATCAAGTAAAAATATTTGTTTTTACAAGTAATTGTTTATTTGAACGTTTTAACAATATTATTTTTAAACAAAAGATTCAATGTTATTTATAGTGCAGTAATAATATTTATTTATTACTTCAGTCTTGGAAACATGAGTTCAGGTAGACCAATCAAATGTGTTGTGGTAGGGGATGGAACAGTAGGAAAAACATGTATGTTAATATCATATACAACAGACAGTTTTCCAGGAGAATATGTTCCCACAGTGTAAGTATTGCCTTTCTATAAACTAAAACATCTTCCAGTTATTTATTATGACATAGTACAATTCAATTAAAAGTTATTTAGAAAAACTACTTGTATTTTTGGCATTTTTAAGTTCAATATACATATAATAACTTTCTATTGTTCACTTCTTTCTAAGAGCAGTGAAATGGGATAGCTAATAATAGTAAAGCAGTATTGGATACCCTTCCACTACTTACAGGAAGTAATCCATTTTGTATTATATTTTTGCAGCACTATTAAACCCTAGAATCTTTTGAAATGTTATTTGTATAGTGTTTAAAATAGACTAAACATTAAAATACTTTTCTACTATGCTTGAAACAAATGTAAAAATGTTTTAGAATGGTATTTAAGATGTCTTATAATTTTAGTCTCATTTAATATTTAATTTTTTAAACATAGGTTTCATCATTTTATACAGGTTTGATAATTATTCAGCACCTATGGTTGTGGATGGAATACCTGTTAGCCTAGGGCTTTGGGATACAGCAGGTCAAGAAGATTATGACAGGCTTCGTCCACTTTCGTATCCACAAACTGATGTTTTTCTGATTTGTTTCTCAGTAACAAGTCCTTCATCCTTTGAAAATGTTACCAGTAAATGGTATCCAGAGATAAAACATCACTGCCCAGATGCCCCAATGATACTTGTTGGAACTAAAATAGACTTAAGAGATGATCGTGAGACACTTACTGCCTTAGCTGAACAAGGTCTTAGTGCTATAAAACGTGAACAAGGACAAAAATTGGCAAATAAGGTCAGAATAAAACTTAGGCATAAGAAAATAAACATAATATATTTATACATTCTTAATTTTATATTTTGTTATACTTTTCTAATTAATAATTTTAAATATAATCCATAGATTCGTGCAGTTAAATATATGGAATGTTCTGCACTAACACAACGTGGTTTAAAGCAAGTATTTGATGAAGCAGTACGTGCTGTTTTAAGACCTGAACCTCAAAAACGCAGACAGAGAAGATGCATTATGTTATAAACAGTAAATAATCAAGAACTAATCAATGTAGGTAAAACCACATATAAACTGACAGACTGAAATTAATTTTCTCACAAAGAAAAAAAATGAAATATGAATGTTTTGAAAAGATGGTAGCAACCTATGCATTTTAATAAATTCCTCTGGCAGCTATAGTTTACTGTATCATAAATAAAGTACAATTTACAGCATGTTATTTCTAGTACAAGCTGTAAAATTAATATAAGATTAGGAACTTACACAACCAGAAAGTATGATACCAGTATAATTTTGAATCAGTAGTTGCAGCATTTAAACAAATAAAAATTATTAAAAATTTGCATGCACTTCATGTAGCTAAAAATATTGAGTCTTAAAACTTTGAACATGAAAGCTGCCAGACTTATAAATTTTTATACCTATAATAGTAAAAACATTCATTTAGTATACACATATGATAGGTATAACAATCAATATACTAACAACTTTTATAAAATGTAAAATAGCATTATAGAATTATTTAAACATACAGTGCCATAGCAACGAAGAAAAATCAAATCAATAACGCGAGCATTTTTTATGTCAGTTCTAGACAATATAGGTATGTATTTTATTACAATTTCATATTAAAGAAGTTGAAAAAAGATATGAAAGAATTGAAGAATCTCATAATAAGAAATATTTTATATTTATCTCAAAATTTTCGATAAATATTGTGATTGTAATATTTCTTTATACATTAACAGAAAAGTATATTACATATAAAATACTGCCAACAAATATTCATACATGTTTTGTGTATAATAAATTTAATGCTTTTATGTGACACACTTTATTGTCTAGAATTTGAACATTTTTCTTATGATTACATAATACAGAATATGCCGTTTTATGGGTATATTGATATTTATTTTATTTTGATTATGTACTGAGTAATCATGCTCTGAAAAGACTTTATTACAAAACATTAAACGTTTTTATGTCTAAAATTGTATTTCTGTTGTTGCATGTGGCAGATACAATTTTACAGATTGTTGCACTGGTGCAATTTGATCAACAGTTAAAGGCTCTAAATTATTTTTCGTAATAATTGAGAAGTACATTGTGAAAAAAATAATCAAAATATATATTGAATTATGTAGAAAATATAATACCAGTGACAAACATATGGTGCAAAGTATGTCTATAATACCAAGAACATAGCACAATTTATTTTGAAAGGTGACCATGACATTTTAACCTTCCATTATTATTTTTATCAAATTAATTTATATTAATTGTCACATTAAAAAGAAAAATTAATAACATATTTTACAATAATGAATATATTGTACAGAACAAGTAATTTTTTTCTTTTATGCGTGAAATTACTTACATATCCACACTTACATTTAATTTATCATTCTGAATTTTGTCCTTATTATATTGTAACATACTTTGTTTACATTAATCTATAATATTAAAACATTATTTTCATAGATATTACATGCTCTCTATAAAAGGACTCAATAAAAAAAAAATAGTGTGATGATGACTAACAAATATTCCACCACTTGTGAACATGCTATTTTTTATATTTGGAAAAAAGCTTAGAATATAGAAAGATAGGACGTGCGTGCCATATGCTTTCAAATTTATAAAATGAATATTGAATATCATACTTTATTTGTATTTATACTCAATGTGAATTTCAAACGAATTGGTGATATGTCATCATATTTAAAAGGAAAAAAATTCCTAGTGTAAGTGAGGGTGAACTAAGAATGAGGCATATTAATGCTTGTGCATATGCATATCTTTCCGTATTGTAACTTAAAATGTATGCGTATCTTACACGCCGACTTAGCTTTGTGTGAATAGCTGAGAAATGAAAAAAAAAAAAAAAAGTATTCATTAAGTTGAAACGAATTGTTTATTTTACTTTGACGGAAAGATGTTTCTTGTACGGTGGTTCTGCTTGATTTGTCTGTTCGATGTACAAATTCGATGTATAAAAAATTAAAAGGCGAGAAAAGTTTTCGCTAACGGTTTTCGTCCAGGTTTATGATAGGCTCAGACTTCAGTTTTCAATGTTTGCTTGCCATAAACCATTTGGTCGACGAACATTCAGAATTGTCTCCATCTGTAAATTGGCTGCTAACGGAATTTCTTAATATTTACGCCTTAACAATGCTTGCTAAGTGTACATACTGTAGCATAGTAATAACATGCTCTAAATTTCAATCAAACTAACTATAAATAATAACCTTTTTCTTCTTTCTTTTCTTTTATATATTTCAGTATGTACACAATCTATTATTAAAATAATTAGTCGTGTGATTGAAGTATAGAGTGTGTCGTAAGATGTTTGCAGTAAGCTTTTTACACTTTGTTATACTAACAATGGTTTTGAACAACAAATTTATTTTCGGTATTTTTGCTGCAAAATATCTTGTAAATTCGTGTTTTAGTTAAGAACGTACAGTACTTTGTAGTTCCTGTATAAAACAATTGTTTCTTTGATACTTTAAAAAGCACAATTCAAAACATTATTATTGCTCTACAACAAATATAAGCCTAGGAATTTTTTATATTATGTACATACGTACATAAATGATACATTTATTATATAAAGTGAACAGATACCAGCAGTGTGTTATATAATAATTGTATGTAACATTTGCATTTATTGTAAGTAGTGCATTTATTTTACTATTATTACTGAACATAAAGTTTATCAAATACAAATTAATTGAGAATAAGAATAAAACAAAGCACAATCTTTTAAATAGTATTTAAATGATATTTAATTTTTAAGATTAATATGAAGAACTTTTTTGCAGTATTAAAATGTAAATAAAAATTTTATTCTATTACTCCAAAATTTACTACTTATACCTGAAATTTTTCTTGTATACTACATTTAAACTGACATACATACCTACAATTTACTGTAATAATAATTAATCATAGCTTTATTTTAAGTGAGAAAAAAGTTAAATTCAGGCAGCTAATTCAGTGCAAATGTTTCTTTATATGTACATATATAATAATCTCTTTAAGTAAATAGGATCAAAGTTAATAAATGTTTGTACTAATGATGTAGCTGAGAATCTACGCATGTTGGTAAGATGAATTACACTACTTACAACTTGTGCATTTAATGAAAAGTATTTAATATCGACTTTTTCCATTTTTTTTTCTTTCTTTTTGATGAAAAAAGTAACAATAATAAATGCTACAAACCAAAGTTCAGTGTTACTTTTAATGTAATGCTTATAATCTTTATTAATATATATACTTATTGCATATAAGTATATATAAAGAATGGATGTATGAAGTGTAAAAATATTCTAGTCACCATGAATCTGATTTTATTTGTATATGCAATGTTTTATTGAAATTTATATTCGAATCACGTCTAATTAATAAACATTTATATTAAAAGAAGGAAACAATCAAACTGGAATGATGAAATGAAGGACATGAAAGTATTGATCTAATTTAAGATATTGTCAATTTAAGTGAAGCAGAATAAACCAAACAAGGAGGATAAGAATGCATTAGAATACAGATGTATGTATATGTACTAAGTAAATTTAATAGTCAGTAACTTATAAACATAACATTTATCTATTTTCTTAAAATTTCTGTAAAATCACTAATTTCTGTACTAATAAAGCAGCACAAGAGAGCATTATGTCAATACAAATAATGTTTCATTTTTATTCTCACAATTAATAATATTAAAGGTAAAACACCATTTATTTTACTACATTATATAACAATTGAACTTTTATTTAAAAAAGTAATAGTAGTATTAATTGTATTTTCACAAATGAACTCTTCTGCTGTCAATATAAGAGTGAAAGCAGATACAAATTTAAAGATTAATTTGAACTATCCTATTTTCATATGGAAAATTCAAATTACAATGTTGAATAATCAAAATGTATCTACATAAATGCATGTTTTACATACCACTTGGAAGCATTTATTTTTATTTATGTGTATTTTAAAAAGGACTTCTTAAAATAAAGTACATAATAAGAAATATTTTGTTTTCAATTAAAATCCTTACCTGTGTTTTGTGAAAATTCAAAACTTTAGCTGACAATAGCAAATTTTATTTTAATTATATTGCAAACAATTTGCATTAAAGAATTAAAATATGACTTATTCAGTTTAATAATAATTTCTATTTATGTTACTTTCAAGGTGAAAGAATGTCGAAATGAAGTGGTACGTCATATTTGCAATGGTATATTTTTAAACGGAAGATTTATATTATAAAACAAAGTTATAATATAATTTCATAAGATTTAGTGTTTGAAAAAATTTAATTTCAATATAGATGATATATCTAATAAAAACAGAACAAAGTAATGTCTGCTTCTCAAATCTAAAAATATTTTGTAAGTTAACAAGAAATAAAAATAAGTCTTTTGTAACAGTAATCG
Source organism: Habropoda laboriosa (assembly GCF_001263275.1). Taxonomy (NCBI): domain Eukaryota; kingdom Metazoa; phylum Arthropoda; class Insecta; order Hymenoptera; family Apidae; genus Habropoda; species Habropoda laboriosa. Next base: position 587,613 of record NW_017100616.1, read on the forward strand.
ATTAAATTTGTTGCAAGAGTTTAA
>NW_017100616.1:587802-591221 GCF_001263275.1 Habropoda laboriosa
GAGGGATACATATATTAAGTATATATAGTTCATCAAACGTTTCCTCTAACTTCTATGAATATATCACTATAAGTATCCATAACCTGTAATTTTTGGAACGTGTAATTCTAAGCAATGTTATATAGAGCAGTTTTTAATATTGTACAGAGAACAATATGTACAAATACACACATGTTTTGTGCATCAAAAAATATATCAAAGTTTAATCATGGCCGATATAGTTTATTTGTAGATTGTTCACATTTACAACAGAACCTTGCTTTTGTAACATTCAAAAGATTCAAGAGCAAAATAAGCATATCAAAACATGTAAGATCATTTTATCGTAAAATCGTCAAAATTATCAAAATACATCATATTGGACGTAAAATAAACTTTATATTCATTATGTTTATTTGTATATGTAGAACAAGCATGAAGAACAAGAGCAAGAAAACGAAGGTGAATTAGATGTTGATGATTACTTAAATACCGAAAAGGCGAAAATAATTAAAAGTACAGTACCTTCTCTTCGATTGGATGTTGTCGCTAAAGTTGGATTTGGAATATCACGCACGTACGTTAATATTATTGTTTATTAAAATATTGCTTAAACATTATAATCTATTTCTGTTTGTAGTAAACTGGAGAAAGAATTTTACAAGAGTAATTTGCGTCTAAATGGAAATAAATGTTTAAAAAAGAGTGAAATGGTATGAACATTTAGAATAACGTAAAAAATATAATCTACTAAAACAGGAATACATTATATTTTACATATGTAGGTTCAAATTGGAGATGAAATAGATTATATTGTTTCCAAAAGTCCTGATAATCCTGCTAACTTAATAGTAAATCGATGTATACTACTATCAGCTAACATAAACAGCGAATCAGATGTTATTTTAGTAAAATTAGTTCAAAATAAATCTTTATTAATTGAAGATTACAATGACAAATGGAATAAGGCTAAATAAAATTATGTAAGTGGTAAGTATACAAAATTTATATCCTACAAATATGTATGACAAATTATGTAAATAAAATGTACAGATTTCTAATTATTATAGATCTCAAAATGTAATAATTTAATTAAATTTAAAAATATTTGTATGATACAAAAATTAATAAATTTATTTACTGAAAATAAGAAATCTTATTCATATTTTATTAGGAGCTGATCTGTGCTTGTGTACTTTGTATAACTTTGGTACACTAAAAGAATATATCTTGAGTTGGAAGTTGTATTTTAAAGAATGCATGCATTATAAATTTTGAACAAACTAAAACAAAAAGTTAGTACTACATATACTTACATAAGCTATGCAAAGGATTCCATTTAAGAATAAGTTATTTAAATTTTCCAATATATTCGAGATATTAGAGATATGTTTCATTTTCTAATAAAAAATTAACTCAAAAAAGGTAAAAATGCAAGTGCTAAATGAGGTTGCTGGCACTCAAAACAATACTTTATGATGTCATAGAAATTCAGCATGTGTACAACAGGACAAGAATATAAAAAGTGTAAAGCTTCAATACAATTATCGATTTGTTCAGAAGTCGGATATATATCCATTTTTCTAAAAGGTTCTAGAATTATTACTTCCCACCCTAATAGATATCCATTGGAATTTACAATGATACTTATATTTCGTACTTGCGGTAAAATTTTTTTCAATTCATTGACCTAAAAATATAATAGAAACATATAAAATATTTTTATACATTTTACACATGTAATTTATTTACCATTAATAATTTAGCTAATTTAGTTAAATTTTGATCCCATAGTGAATATTCATGTATCTCAAAATCGATGCAAAGTTGTGCAATAATAATAAGTGCTTGTGATGAATAACTTTGTGTTTTCCATAAAATTTGTATAAGTTCAAGTTTAGAACATGTTTCAAATGTATTTATACTGTAGCCTATTCCTAACAGTTCTAGTTTTCCTATGTATTTCAGAGATTTCATATAGTTACTGAAACAGAATTATTTAAATGTAACAAATAAAATTATAAATACAAAATAATTAGAAAGGAACATTTACTATAAATTATTATGTAATACCTGATCGTTTGATAATCACGTTTAGTTAGATCTTCTAATTTAGCAGTATCAATAATACTTTGTAATACGTGAAGAGCTCTATACCGTACTTCAGGACTATAATCTTCATTTGTATCCCCAAAACCCATGTTTATGAGAAAGTTTGCTGATAATTCAACATTTCCATGTTCCATAATGTAGCATGCTCTAAAAACATATAATAAATGACTAAATTTTCTACAGAATGTACACAAAAAGAATATTCTAAATGTGCTAATGTACCTTAATAAGTTATCATCATAATTTAAATTTAGTTCCGAATTTGTCGTGACTGAAAGTGTTTCTGTTACACTATGATTAAACTTTACATATTTAATATCTGGCTGTAACCATTCTTGTAATAATTCCATTCGTAGTTTTACTACGTTAATAGAAAATAACAGACTAATAGAATTAACTGCAGAATTTATATCAGGCCTATGATCAGTGACACATCGATACCTTTGCGGTATGCTTTCATCTGCATATAATTCACGGACTAATTTATACGGATTTTCAATAAACGATAAATAATCTTTATTTCCTAATCCGTGTGTATATAAAATATGTTCTGATGTAAAACGCAAATATTTAAATTTTATTTTCTAAAACAGGAAATTATAGATTATATTAAAAATTAAATATAACTTCTGTTAAAATAAATTATGTTTATGAAGTAACTTTAAACGGAACAGAAAAATATACCTGTAGCATTCCCTCTTCAAACGTAGATTCCTGAGCTGATAGTTGAGCATATTTGTAACATTCTTCAACTGCTGCCACTTGATCAGCACCTAATGAAAATGAAAGATTATTTTATCTTGATTTGTCAGGACAATATCGTAAAGTATATTTTTTAACAACAAGTATAATACCTGGTGGTGTATGATTCACAACATAATATAATGCTGCTGTGCCATAATATAATGCATCTGGACCAGTCATTCGTTCTATACATTTTTTTATATCACTTAGCAAACTACTATTTTTTGAACAAAGAGACCATTTATCAGTTTTATGTTTATTTCCCCAAGCACGCAATATTTCTCCTTTTATGGCTAATGTACATATGATATGAGGTTGTATTTTAAGAATGGGGGCAATATCTAGCCATTTTTCATAAGTTTTTAGATTTAATTCAGGAGCTAAAAAAAAATATATATTTATCAGTTTCCACAATTCGACTTTAGGTAAAAAAGGCAAACGCCATTCTGCTATAGGCGGTAAAGATGTATATCCTGGATGGAGATGCGTCCACTCATCACATTCTATTTGTGTCGGTTGACTAAAACAATTACAATATTTACGTTTAGAATAATAATTAAATATATATTCTTTATTAAACATTT
>NW_017100616.1:591372-600712 GCF_001263275.1 Habropoda laboriosa
AAATTTATACTGTTCATATAGTTTTAATATTTTCTTACTTGTGGGAAAACAGTTGTAATACAGTTCTTTAAGGCAATTTTGTCCACAATATGAGCAGTAATAACATTGCACTTTCTCCTTAATTCATTTACTTCATCTTCATCAATATGTAATTCTAAAAATATAATTACAGCAAATATGTAAAGTATATATACATATAATATATATAGTAGATTAATCTATTGCTTTTTTACCTTTTTTACCATTAAGATTATTTATATTTAATTTGGGATTCCATGTTATTACTACTGTTTTTAAATAAAGCAATAGACAATCTTGAATATCAAAACCGAAATCTAAGCAAAACTCTTGAAACAAGGAAACCATGTCATCATTATAATTCATAGTACGTTGTAATATTTCTCTTTTAGTTGTAGTATCACTTGTTAAGATTTCTACAAATATTTTTTTATAAGTACATATTTGAAATGTTCGACAGAAAAAATCCGTTCAAGTAACAAGTTAATTACAACCTTTATAAGAGACTGAATACTTAGATAACTTTTGTGCCCAAAAGTGCAATGCTTTGTTACTTTCAAAAATTTTCAAAAGTGTTTCATTTTTTATTAAATGAAAATATTCACATCCAAGCATTGTTATTCTAAAATGCCGAGTGCAATCTAGCTGAAATCTAAAAAAAACACCTTTTTCTCAATTGCATCTCTCACATTTATATTATTCATAATACTTACGACTTGCTCGAAATAGAAATCCATTTACATGCTTCTGAATCAGATAACATGAACAAGCAAGATAAACTAAGCTGAAGATCAAATGTTCGAGTACTAATTATTTTTTTTAATAGTGTTATTAAAAGATGAAAATATACCGATTTAATTTTTATTAATAGCGTATTATTTATATCTGGCATAACACAAGAATTGAAATACAAAGTTTTAATGATTTGCAACAAACAATAATCGTTATGTTCCACTTTCTTCATCTTATCAAAAAATTCCTCCAAAGGTTGTTTTATATTTGACTAGAATATTATAATACTATTTACTCCATATTAATAAACAAAATGTAAAGAATTACATTATATATTACATAAATATTTACTAATTACCCAATTGCAATTTTGAAACTGTTGCATAAATATTGCATTTCTAAATAATGGTAGTAAAAATTGATCTGCTGCAATAGCTAAATCTTTATATATTGTATATAATTTCCAATTTGTTCTTGGTATTTCATCATGTTTTGTGAAAAGCCCACTGTACTACAGCCATATTTAAGATTTTTATTAGAGCATTCCTGATACAAATTTACCCAAGAATATAATAATAACATAGACTGCAATTCATCTAAAAGTTTATATAAAAAGTATTAAATATATCAAAAGTTTGGAGGTAGTCCAACAGTATCCATACCATCTAAACATACACATAATGCAGAAGAACATAAGTTCTGAATTATAACTGCAATATCTGCATCAATTTTAGCATGTTGTAATATTAACAAGCATATTTTATATACATACTGACATTCATCTGTCATTAAATTTAATTGTCCTTCATCACATCTAAATAAAAATAAATATTATAGAAAAGTTTTGGATACATCAAATGCATTTATATATATATGTATATAAAACATTCACTTACCTAACGAAATAATTTAACAAATCCATATTTTTTGTCCATTCTAATAATAAAGATATAGCATCAATTCTTTGTAATTTAAGTAAATCTGCAACTTTAATAACTTTTTTATATATGATAAATAAATTTTCATCTCCTTTCATATCCTCTAAAACGTCAAAAAATTAATACTATAAAAAATGATTAAATTTGTAGTATAATAAAAATTGTTTACCTACCATTGTACAATTTTTCAATATAATTCTGTAATACTTGCTTCTTTTCAATTTGGTATTTTCTAAATGTAACATTAAGTTGAAATATTTTTTTTAAATGATACATTGATGTTATTTCATTTATACTATTAATAACATTTTTGCAGTAATGTGATTGCATTTTACATTTTTCTGAAAGTTTTTCCAATTGTAATTTCACCCAACCCAACATCTCAGAATAATGTATAAGGGATGCAGGTATAGTCTGAATAACAAATATAAATTTAAATAACACCTTTTCAATTATGGAGGATATGAAATATTTTTTATATGAAGTTACAATATTTTAAAGTACCTTTAATGATAAGCTAGCTGTTGTATAGTTGACAATTTGTAGACAACAATATAACAACACTTCATCTTCTAAGCAGTTTAATATCTTCATTACACTTTCAAAATTCCTACATGATCAGTTTTCTTATTAACTAGTTTTAAAATATTATTGTTACTTATGTTATAGCATCAAATTATCTTACCCTCTAGACAAATAGTAATTTATACAGGATGAAAATGCTTTTCTTCTCAATAATAAGTCATTTTTCGTTATTTGTTGAATATCTGAAATCATGCTGTCATAATTTTTCCTTATTATGCGATGTATTAATTTCTGTAAGAAGATAAATTTCAAGTATTTATAAAACAGGTATATTGCAAAGCTTTTTTTTAAAAAAACTTTACTGACATTATTTATACCAGTACGTTCATATCCGTATTTTTTTAATACAAGTTTTATTGGAACATAATTATATTCTATTCTAATCTGAGATGTTAAACTATGATCAAAATTACTACTTCTTTCTGCAAGAGTTATAATACTTGAACTCCATGGAACTGTAGCTTTCTTTAATACCTCTAATATTTGCTGTAATTTGGTCTGAAATACAAATATGTTTATCCAAATTACATTATAATTTAGCTTAATATACAAATCCTTTTAGTTTTACAAATATACCTCTATATTCTGTATTAAATCTATAATAGCAACTACTCTTATCTCCCATGGAGCTTCTTCACCAGACCACCAACTTTTAGAATTTCTCATAGTTTTCTATAAAAATATAATTTTAATCAATGTTTAAAGAATTTATTTATTCAAATTTAAACATACCTGTATATAAGTAGAAAGAACATAATCATTTTGAAGGGAATTATTTAACATATACTGATTTAAAAATGTATTCACAAAATTTGGAATTATATCTACATGTATTTTATCCAGCAATACATATGATACTTCCATAGGATCCCCAATATAAGAATCAAGAAACATTGTCAATCTACAATTTTCATATTTTGTTATTCTAATATGTACACATTTTTTAAAATTATAATTATTAATATTACCTGTAATTAACTTTCAGGTTTTGAATATCAGACATAGCTTGCATCAAAAAAAGAAGTTGTTTCAAATTGGAATCTTTGTTTAGACATTCTTGATGAAAATATAAAGATTGATGACTTTCTTCAAATTTCAATAATTTTATAAATTTGTTTGTAAAGTCAATCCCAATTTGGGGCCATTCAGAGTTATAAAATTGTTCAAATGATTTAACTTTTTTACAACTCCAGAGAATAATTTCATGCATTGCATTAGGGATAAAAGATAACACAGTGGGTATAAAATGTGATAACCATGGCCAAAGGGTAAATGGAGCTATTTTCTCTGGAAGAACTGCAAATATATCCTTTATAGTTTCTACAGATACATGTTTTATTATATCTGGAAGATGTCTTGTCCAAATTAATGTAGCTGCTTCCATTTCTCCCTGTGTTTAAAAACTTTAGTCAATTTCATAAAAAGTTTATGATTAAATTCGTTAAATGTCCTACCAAACTCAAATATGTTTTATATTCCTCCATAAAATTTGTCCGTGAAAAAAAAAAAAGAAAATACAGCAAAATTAATGCGTGTATTGCCACTTAAAAGTTACTTACAGCAATGTTTTCTGTTATTCTTGAATGTGCATATAAATGAACTTTCCTCATTTGTTTATAATCAGGTATAAGTGCTTTGCTACAACATTCTACTATATATTGCACATTCTCTATTTTATCAAGTATACTAAGAAGCATATCTAATTGAGTAGAAGAGCCAGATCTTTCTTTTGCCCAAGGTCCAAATTGTGACAATAGCAATGCTGCTTTTGCACAATAAATAGGTTCTGTACATAAATCAAATTTTTTTGCAAAAGCTTCAGCTTCATCAAACTGTTCTCTCCTTAACAAGCGTTGTAACTGATATTCAGGAATACTTTCTGATATAATTTTAACTCTGATTGTATCTATATATTTAGTACCACTGTTAAGATTATTAATTCCTTCCAGATATAAAATTATTTCATCACAAGGATCCATAATTTCAACAAGGGATGTTATAATTGGAACATTTATCTGAAATTTTTCTTGAAAATCTGTATAAAATGAAAGAATTACTTAATAAAACAAAAACTTTAAGTAAACTATATATATAAAATTAATATATTTCATACCTGGAAATGAAAGAACATGTAGAGTATATGTAGTACAAATATTACCAGATGTTGTCAACACAAGAATTTGACATAAACTATTATCATTATTTTCAATTATAATAAAATCTAATACAGATTTAAAGAACATTTTTACACTAAGTAAAGTTTGTGGACATATCAAACATAATGTGTGGTCTATACGTAAACCTAGCATTGCACTAAAATGTAAGTAATGCACTAAAGTAATGAATAATTTAACCATTTTATTGTTGAAAAGTAATATACTTACATGTAATTTCTAAAAAACTTTACTTTGGTATAATTCAATGTATTAAAATTATTATATTGTTCACTAGGCCACATAAATAACATATTTGAAGATAACATAGCTATTGAGACTCCTTTATTTATCATACCTACAGTAGCATATACTACCTATAAAACTTATATTAGTATTTGTACTTAATAAATAGTATTATGAAAAATAAAATATATTAAATAATGTCTAATTGCAAAGTAAAATATAACAAGTCCTAAAATTTAAACATGATTTACCTCATTGTAAGAAAATCCTTTAAACAATTGCACACATGTAACTTGCTGAGTTAGTTTTTTTAATGTGTCATTAAATGTGTCATCAGTTTCAGTTATAATAGCAGACTGAATAAGTTTAATATTAAATTTTGATATTCTAAAATATGGTTTCTAATTAGAATTTAAATTTCATAACAATTATCTCTTATAATTATTTCAAATAATTACCTGTAAATAGCTCCACTTTTTGCAATAAGATATATGTTAATACATTCATCAGATTCATTTTGTAAAAATATTGTTATTATTGTATCTTCATTCTTTGTAATATTTCTATAAACAGAAATTATATAATTTTGTAATATAATTTTGAACACTTGTATAACATTGTAATATAGAACGGTAAACTTACTTAGAAAATATTATTTGTCCCTTATTTAATAAGTGAAGACAATATAACATTCCATTTGACAATATAACAAACAAAAATACACCATCATGAGAAACGCAATAACATGTTATTAATAAGCCAAAACTGACACTTAATAATATTTCCTCACATGTTTCATTTTCAAATATAGTAATGGATTTATCAATTGCTACACAAACTCTTGAATATTGCACAGATGCTAAAACATTTGGCTCTTCTGTTACCTTGTAAAAGTAAAAGAAACGTGTCACATATATTTATTATATATTAAATAAAATACTAAATGTAAAATGATATATATAATTTTAAATATGACAAGTTTATATTTTTTACTGTACCTAGTAAACGTTACATACATTTAAAAATATTTGCAAATCGGTATATATTTCATAATATATTAAGTAATAAATAAAGAATGTCAATTTAACGCTTAAACACCTGATCACGCGTTAATGCGTGCTTTTGTTTGCGGTACTTGGCGTATTTTATACACTTCAATTGCCGGGTGTTTAAGTGTTTAAAGGTTTCATTCGTGACCAGGTGTTTAAGTGTTAATAAATAATGCATAAAATAAAATGAAAACATTTTGGTTCATTACAATAAATATGAATTACATTTACTAGACTCGTTTAAAAAAGTAGTTGCAACCGTCAAACTTTAACGTACAGTTTAGTAGCTGAAATTTGTTGCGATAAAAATGAAGTTAATATTAATACCTTTCCGTCAGATTGTATTGTAGCAATAGTAGAAGTTTCGTATAATGAGCCATTACTTTCTGCTATTGTCCTTGTTCCAAAATTTACAGTTTCTTCTTCTGTATCAAATCCTGACTTCACTTTGTTCCACAACGCCATGTTACCCGCGAAGCATTTATGAAATTCGTTAGCACTTGCGCAGAAAGATTCAGTATATGTTGCCCTCTTTAAAATAGTAGCACGCACTGTCATAATAATATACGAATAACCTAAAAAATTGTATCGAAAAAAAGAACAATAGTAAAACGTTTATTTCAATAGCGCAAAAATTAACTTTAATTAATTTTACTCAATTTTTAAATATTTATTACATGTACACGTAAATAATTTCTAAAATAAATAGTTGTTGAGCTTTTGCAACTTTTAAAAATGGACATCTTAAAAGCAGAAATAATGAGAAAAAGGAAACAGTTAGAAGAAAGTAACGTTTTGGTAATTTCTACAATTAATTAATTGCAACTTTTTAAATTATGTTATTTAATTTACCAAATCACATTAATATTGCAGCAAAATAACAAAAAATATTTTAGAAGAGGTGAATTAATAGCAAAGGATCAAGAAGTCAGAGAAGTACAGGAGAATAGTGATGAAGATATTAAAATTAACACAACTCAACAACAACAAGAATCTGTAACTGATGGTAGTTCTGAACATTTAACATTACCTAGACATGAAGTGATTAAAAGATTACGTGAAAGAGGTGAACCTATATTGTTGTTTGGAGAATCAGAAATAGAAGCATTTAAACGATTAAGGAAATGTGAAATTCTTGAACCTGAAGTAAATAAAGTAGGTATTTGCATTAAAAATAAGCTACAAGATTTTCTAGAACAATTATATATTTTAAATAGTTTCTGTATTTATTATATCTGTTATATCTTAATCCTATGTTTGGAATTAAAGGGTTTTAGAAATGATTTTCAAGAAGCTATGGAACAAGTAGATCAAGCATATCTGAATGAAATATTAGCTAGTTCTAAACCACAAGATCGTGATGGAAAAGGTGATGTGAATGTACCAGATGAAGGAGTTACTTATGAAGATCTGCAAAAAATGTCTGTCAAGTTAAACAAGGGTGATAGGGATTTTGATTTGAATGTTATTACACAATTTATACAATTCTTAGTGCAAATGTGGGGTAATCAATTAAATAGTAGAAGCACTGCTGAAAAAATGAGTACCAGAGGAAAAATGGCTAGTGCTACTTATGCCCAAACAAGAGAATATCTAAAACCTCTTCTTAGAAAATTAAAAAATAAATCCTTACCAGAAGATATCACTGATAGTTTAACTGATATTGTAAAACATTTACTTGAACGTAACTACATACTGGTAGGTATATAGATTAATAAGTAATGTGATCTTAATTTAATACATTTAGTACAAATTTATTACAGGCAAGTGATGCATACTTGCAAATGGCAATAGGAAATTCTCCATGGCCTATTGGAGTAACTATGGTCGGTATCCATGCACGTACCGGAAGAGAAAAAATCTTCTCAAAAAACGTTGCGCATGTAATGAATGATGAAACTCAAAGAAAATACATTCAAGCATTAAAAAGGTTAATGACTAAATGTCAAGAATATTATCCTACAGATCCTTCTCGTTGTGTAGAGTATTCAAAAACATAATATTTTTATACATAATACGTATATAGATAATTATTTTATAAGATGTCATATATTTAACATTGTACATTAATATACTGTTTCATTTTCTCTTGCTTCTATTATAACTATGGCATATGTACAAAGGAACTAAAATTGTTTCTATTTATAATAAAAAATCGACAGATCTACATTTGAATATTCATTTTCATTTGAATACTACTTTATAATTATTTTGTACTGTTCACATTTTCAAATACTCTTTTTTATTTTGTTTCTTTTATATCGAACTTTACTTTATTGAAGAAGCTAGTTCGTTTGATTTCCGTACTGCAGCTTCAACTGCATTCATCATAGAGGCTCTAAAAATATAATTAATAATGTTATTATAGTGTACTACTACACAATAATTTTATGTATATTTTACCTGACTTGTCCACATTCCATAGCATGAACTCCTGTAATAGTTGTACCTCCTGGAGAGCATACTTCATCCTTTAACTGACCAGGATGTCTACCTGTTTCTAATACCATTTTACCAGCTCCAACTAATACTTGAGCTGCAAATTTTGTTGCCATGGGTCTTGGAACACCCATCTTTACAGCACCATCTGCTAAGGCTTCTATAACTAAATATGCCTGCAAAATTTTAAAAAATTTAGTACTTATCTTTACAAAAAGAAGTAAACATACAATAGTGATTTTATTTACATAAGCAGGACCAGATCCTGAAAGACCTCCTATAGCATTCATAAGAGATTCAGGAACATATTCAATGACACCAATATATGAAAATAATGTTTCAATTATAGTTTCATCTTGATCCGTTATATTCATAGCACAATATACTAGACATTATAAAAATATGAAAATATAAACAAATTATTCTTATTATTAATATGTATGCTCTGAAAGTATTCTTTTACCTGTTATTCCTTCCCCAACCATCATTGGAGTATTAGGCATACATCTAACTATTTTAGGAGATGCAACAATGGATTTAAGCTTCTAAAATACATTACAAGTATTCAATCATTTTTATAATTTTTGTTATCAACATTGTTATAAACAATGATTCTTACATTAGCTAAAGTGTCTAATGTGACTCCTACTAGCACTGAAACAAACAGCAGTAGGTGTGAAGCCTTTTTTGTCATAGTTAATACCATACCCTCAAGTGCATTATCAAGCATGTGGGGTTTTACTGCCAAAAATATGATATCACAATTATCTACTACTTCTCCATTTTTTAATGTAGCATGAGCACCTAGGTCATTCCAAAAACCTAAAGTTCTATTTGTACGAGCAGAAACCCATACATTATCTGGATTTAAAATGCCTAAAATAAAATGTCAATTATATTATTCCCACATAATTATAATTAATTGTTAATTTTATCATTTTTATTAGAAAACTTTATTACCTTTACGAATTAAACCAGCACCAATAGCACTTGCCATATTTCCACCACCAATGAAACCAACTTTGGTTGACATTAAATCACATTTATTCATGTTTATTTGCAGATGAATTTAATAAGATTTGAATGTAAACAATCTATATTATCTGTAATTAAATTTACAATGAGTATTTTCCTTAAATTATATAATACACTATAATGTATTTTTTAATTTTTTTCAAAG
>NW_017100616.1:600736-609192 GCF_001263275.1 Habropoda laboriosa
AAATGACGAAAAATAAATTATAGATTAACTAACCAATTCAATTTTGTATTCCCTATTTTTAAATATGTTCAATCTGATATTTAATATTGAATCGTTTTTTCATTCACTTTCGAAATTCTTTTTAGACACTTTTAAGCACGCAGCTATAACCAAAACATAGAAATCCACAAGGTATGATAATCATATGCAAGCAAACTTTAAAAAAATCACTATATGTAAAGGCCTCCATAGATACTGTCGATAGCGCACCCTACAATTTACTGGGAGTCTTTACATGTAGCGATCATTATAAGATACTATTAATGAGCTCCTTTTTTTCTTGTGAAAATAAATGCGACAATATTGCTTTAACTTAAATTTTATGATTCACCTGTGTTACATACATACGTATAAAAGAAAAAATAAATAAATATGTTTTACAATTAGTTCTTATTTTAACTGTTATTAGTTTATATGAAGTTACGTTCATTATATGGACCTAACTGTAGTTAATTAACGTGTTTGGCGTACAATTACCAATGACGACTAATTGCTTCTTATCATCGTATTTAAGTGCATTTCTTAATACAAAAATGTGGAATACAACGTAACACAAATGATGGCAATTTTAACTGATTTAATTTAAAATTATAATATAAAACAGGTTTATTATAATGGGTAATTGTATACAAAGCATATTGAAAAGGTTACAAAAGAAGAAATGTTCCGAAAAGTAATGAATTAATTTCTTATTAAAAATCGTACAGGCAATGAATATATGTTTAAAAATAATATAATTTTTAGGACTATTATTTTACTTATCGTGGGTCTTGATAATGCGGGAAAAACTTCTGTTTTAAACTGTATAAGTGGAGGTAGATATTTTGATATGAAAATTTATTTTTATTTACATTTATAATAATATTATGTATATATGTGACTCTGTTTCTTAAAATTCTGAAATAGTAAATCAAAAGTATATACTTTTTCAGATTCTGATAAAACTGTATTACCTACAATGGGATTCCGTACAGTGTCTTTAAAATACAAATCATACACAATAAAAATTTATGATGTTGGTGGCAGCTCCCAAATCAGATCTTTATGGCCAAAATATTATAATGGTGTAAGTATTTGATAAATATACAAATAAATCAAAGATTAGGATTACATTTTACAGAAATTTAGTATGTCGCTTTTCATACATTCCCTTAATCACATAATATCTTTTTGAAATTAGTCTCTCCATTTTGCATCTTTTAGATACATGGTCTTATATATGTGGTGGATGCTAGTGATATTTCCCGTCTTACAGAAAATAAAGTTGTGTTTGGTGAATTAATTTCACATGAATATATTTCAGGGAAACCATTATTATTGTAAGAAAATTGAATATATTTCTTATGCTTACACATTGTTCATGCACAGAACACTATTTTTAGATATAATATGCATCTATTAAGTTGCACAAAAGATATACATGTATATAATATATATTTATTTACATGGAATCTTAATATATATTTCATTATAACATATTTTATAATAGGCTTGCAAACAAACAAGATTTAAATGGAGCTGTTGATGAATTAGATCTTGTTGAAAACTTAGATGTAGAATGTGCTGCTAATACTATGAAATGTCCAACAAGAGTGGAGATATGTTCATGTATTTGGAAAGGAGATCAATCAAAAGATAATACTATAGGTATTAAAAATGGATACAAGTATGTAGTTAATTCTTTTTATAATAATTACAAAAAATTAATATTCTTTATTAAACAAAAATAAATAATTTATGTAGGTGGTTATTGGATATAATAGTTAAGAACTATACAGTTTTAAACAGTAAGCTGAAAGCTTGTCAAAATGCTCAAAATGAAAAAAATAATGAAGTACAAAGTATGGTATTAGATACACCATCAAGACTATCAATTCATTCCAATCCTTTTAAACCAATTAAAGAGCTTGTTTCAAAAAAGGTATCACAACTCAAAATCTTTCTCACTTGTTAAAATAATATATTTTTATTTTATTTATTACAATTTTAGGAAGACATCCAGATACCAAGTATGTCACAAAATGGTACGTAACATTTAAATACAAAATAATATAAATAATTAATGAAGCATTTGTGTAAAATATATGAAATGTATTTACAGGTATTGTAATAAATGGAAGAAAGTTTAAAAAAATGTTCACACATAGAAATAAGACTGCACCACTTACTACTGAAGAATCTATCACTGAAATTAAAACTGTATCAGAAAATGTTAAATTCACCACTAAAACACTAGAACCTCAAAGAAGTTTTCAAGCACTTCCACCAATATTAAATCCGATAGCACTGGACACATACTCGAATACAGTTAGATTAAAGACAAATCGTCCATATACAGCTCCAGAACGTTCACAACAGTTTATAAATAAGATAGCAGTAATTAGTATTCCTGGACAAGTGACACAAGAATAATATTTTTAATTATATTTAAGTGATAATAGGGGACCATTATAAAAAATATACATTATTACAATGTATCCAAGTTATATAGAAGTAAAATATTTTAACAACGAATCTTTTATTTTTCAATTAAAAATTGACTGATAATTTTAATTCAAATGGTATTATAAACATTTAATAAATGTTAGTTTCACTGTACTGATATAGTGTAAGACAAATATCAGCAATGTTTATTTTTTATTATATTATGTACGTAAGTAATATTTATATAATTATAATTATTTTATTCAGCATAAGTTTTTTTACTTTAACTTTATTATATCTTGTAAACTTGTATACAAATTTATGTACATAAAAGTTTGACAAATACAAGGGTTAGAATAATTATTAAAGCCTTATAAAATCTAGAGTATAATGATAGTATAAAAATTTTCGATTATATAATAGTATATAAAAGAGCGTAAAAAATGTATCGAGAAAGCACATTATCAGCACATATTTATCATATTTTAAAATACAATAAATATTGTAATTATTCTTGTAACATTATCTCATGTGTAACGTTATCTTGTTGAGCAACTACTTCGTTAAATATGTGTCGATATATTTAAAGATCATACGAAAAATTATTACAGTAAGGAACAATGCATCTCATATAACATAAGAATCATTAATTCTTCTACGGAAAATATTTTGTGTTACATTACACATATATAAACACACCAATGAAAGCATAGTGACCAAATCATTAGAAGCGACATTAGACACTTTAAAATTGCATTAATTAATATTTAAAAATTACATACTTTTATTATGAAAGACTGGTATATCACTTTTTTAGAAGTTTTTATAGATTACACTAATGCCATTTTAATTATAAATATAGCAATTTTGCCATAATATTAATATTCGATTTTGTTCAATTCTTATCTACTTTACTTAGTAATGCCTTTTTCAAACTATGAAGCAACATAACACATTATGTATCAGTTAGCAATTCCAAAAGTATATGCAAACTGCCTTTCTTAATTCATATTTATTTTCTTAATGATAGGTAAAACTTGAATATTCGTTGTAACTGCACCTTATATAATCACAACTACTTTAATCAGACAAGATATATTCATACTTTCACTATTACTAAGTTGAAAATATTTCATTTTTTTTGTTTTCATATATAAGACTATTGCTTGTTGCGAAAAGACACGGATTTTGTCCTTCTGACTTTTGTACAATATAGCAGGCTTTAAATATATAAATTTCTTAAGTTGCTTGCATTATAATGGTTAAAAAATACCTTTTCTTTTTAAATATTGTGTCGAAATTGTATAGTTAATATACGAATTACTTATTAAATTTTGTTTATAAAGCAGCAATCGCAAAGGCAATTAATTTCAACTATATACTACTGCTGTCTTAATTTTAGTTTTCATTTGTACTTATTTTGTATCTTACTTATAACGTGTCCAATATATTTTCATCCAGTTTGTATGACCACTATTACAGCCATTCTATGTAGATTTCCAATAATTCAAAATTTGTTAAAAATTATAATTCTATCGTTATAAATTTATAATATAAATATGCATCTTGCAAAACATATAGGATTTGTAAGATTTCTTAATTTAGACAAGTGCAAAAATTTGCATATAGCATAAAATTTACTACGTTGTATTGCTATATTTTGTTTTATAATGCAAACATATAACATAATGGCAGTTTTTATAATATAAATGCTATCATTTAAATGCAATACATTGCAATCACACCAAGTAGGAATTGTATAGGCAAAATATTACCCTTTAATTCCTAATAAAGGTACGCTAAATGCTATAAAGGTACGCAATATATAATATATGTATGTGTATATTATACTTCATAAATCTTTCATGTAAAACAGACCTACACAATCCCATTTTTAGGAGGAGTAAACTTTACTAAACGAGTTAACATTGATGTAATGCATGGAATTTGCTTTTGTTGATGCATTGTAATATTTTCAGGAGTATTTGACTCAAAATCAAGAGCAACTCGCTGACAAACAAATGTGAGCAGTGTTAACAAATCATAGCGAGTACCATTTTCTTGCAATTCTGTGCATAATGCTTGCATGAACCATGAGCCACGAGTAGTATTTCTCCATGAGTAATAACCTGTACAAGTAATTTTTCTTAGAAATGCAATATTTCAAACATAAAATTAATTGTGAGAAGACCTATTTTTATAGATTTAATTGTTACATGTGTGAAGATAACTTCTTTTTAAAACTTTCAATAAAAATTTTCTAAAGTTAACTGATATTCTTCAAATAACATTTCATGTCATTTCTTAGATAAAATTAAAGTGTAAATATCTTATAATTAAAATAGTGTTATCATTGACATTATTTTAATTGTCTTTATAATGACAACAATAAATGTTAATTATATAATAAAAAAACATAGTAGATTAAAAATCAATTCTATTTTTAAACTACACTTACCTGGTATTGTTGAGTAAGCAATTAAAAAGTCTGCTTGACTTGGTATGCGGAATGTTGAAGCCGGTTGACCATCTATTTCTGTACGTTCTTTCAATGTTGTACCAGAATCCAATTTATCACCCTGGCAAGCTTGTATAAAAAATAATTTTGGTTTACCAGCTAATGAAGGACACTTATCAGCTGTAAAGTGATTCCAAATGGAATCAGGTTTATATGAAGTATCATGAGCATAAAGTACTCCTAATTCTCCATGGCTCAATATAGCTATAATTAGACAGTCATGTTGAGAATGATCCAAGGCAGCAACTGTAAAAAATAATGTAATTTTAAAGAATACATTCAATGTATTTTCATTTATATTACAGTACAGGATTTAAAAAGGAATACTTTTATTGTAACTAAAAAAGAAGTTCAAAATTATGTAAGGGTCACATCAACCAAGTACCTCTTTCTAAATTTTTCACTATATCTCTATGTGTATAATTATGAAAATCATTTACTTCAAAACCAAGATTTTTCAAAGTATTGACAAGATTTTCACAATCCACATTTGTTCCACATCTTGCTCTAAGATGTGTAATAGTGAAAAATTCATGGTTAAAAATAATAGCTAATCCACGCTTTGGATGATTCATATTGTAGTGCGCAGCATAACGTTCTGTGGGTGCCGTTTGTAAAGGGCCCATAAGAGGACTGACGCTGTTTCTGTAAAATAAAAAGGATGGCATGCCTGATATCTAGATCCATTCAACAAAATAATAAATCTTTAAACACAAACAAATAATACATATGAATAACATAACTTTAAGAATTTGCAACTCCATTGTTTATAATAATTTATTTATCAATGTTATAATCAATATCACTGAGAATGTCATTAATAATTATATGTTTGTAAATTTCTAAATGTGTGTATAATATACTATAATAATAATATAAATATTCGAAAATTTAAAGAAATAAGATGACAAATTTAAGGGTACTTTCTTTGTTTGGCTGATATAAATATGTAGTTAATATTAATTCTATTCACATGTTACTGTGTAAATAATAAAAATTGGATTCGTAAAAAGAACTTATTTTAATTTGTTTTAAAAATAAACATGTTTACAAGATTTAAAGTTTCGTGCAAGTAAATAACATGTATCAATGTACAATATGGAAAATAACAAGGATATATCAGGGTTATGATATTGTTGGAATACATTGTACAATTAATTATATGTATATTGATAATCATATCCTACCTCGAACACCCAAACGCATCTCCAACATCATTACTGAATTTGATGCTCTCGTTTATAAAATCACTTTTTGTAGAACACATGACTTCACTTTAGAAAAAGCTTTTACAATGAAAGAAACAGATCAGTTACAAGATCACTACTCAGAGTTTACAAGCGTAATGAAACGTGAATACGATACGCGGTATACAAGCCGTTCCGTGTGACTCATATACCTTCAGTTACTACGCACCACACAAACAAATTTAAAAACACTTCTAACATTATCATGTGGCGACAGTAATGCCATCATAGTAACAGTCAGATATAACCTAAAAAAATTATGCCTAGTTTATCAATAGATAAGAAATAGGTATTAAATTAATACTATTAATCGCAAAAATAAGAAAAAAATATTTGATTCTATTATAACGTATCGTAGCAAAAAGTAAATATAAACTTACTGTAGTAGAAAATAATTGCATTTCGAAAATGTACGTTAAGTTCTAGATTTCGAAATAGTGAAATATTTAGTTTTAAATTCAACTTCACAATTACTTCAAACTTGAGTAATAGATTAAATTTAAATAAACATAAATATATTTATTAATTTTTGAATTCATAAAATAATTCATAATTTGAATTTGAAATAAGCGTATCTGTTAGTAATAATAAAAAAAGACTTAAAAATTGTTTTAATTATTTAATATAATATTAGTACTATTGAATTTAAATATTCTTCGTTGCTGTATGTGTATAACAATGAATTTTATTTTTTTCTCAAAAATTTTATTTATATTTTACCGTGACAATTTTATTTTCAAAATATATTTCTTGATAGATTGAACTATAGGAAAAATGATCTAAAACTGGTACGAGCGTTCAATATTTTATGACTTTTTTATTGAATGTTTCTAACTGTTATCGAGAAACAATGTGGTATCTGTCATACATATTATAAACTGGTCTTTGTGTATTAAAATTTCTTACACGAATGTAACCAATGAT
The DNA here is from genome assembly GCF_001263275.1 of Habropoda laboriosa. Taxonomy (NCBI): domain Eukaryota; kingdom Metazoa; phylum Arthropoda; class Insecta; order Hymenoptera; family Apidae; genus Habropoda; species Habropoda laboriosa. Next base: position 607,889 of record NW_017100616.1, read on the forward strand.
AGTGTTCTTTTTTCGTAACGTGCACTTTTTGTATTACTTTTTACACAAGTCTGTACCAACCACTTATGGCGACCGTGATAAATACGTATATTTTGTGTATCGATTAATGAAACATTACTTATCTATGAAAAATTTCGGATAGTTAATCGTAAGTAGATTTATAAAATTCGTTATTGGTATAAAAACATTGTAATAGGTAGAAAAAAATCGGGCCACATAATTTACTGATTTGATGATGAATTTGATATCTTTCCAACGTCAGATGATCATTCTAACCAATTAAACAATTAACACCTTTTTCTTTTACAACTCACCTTATTGTACGATGAATTAGATAAAATATTATAATTAGATAAAATAATTATCCAAAGATGAAAAGTTTCAAATTCTTATTTCGAACTAGTAAAATTATGGCCGTTTCTTATTCTGCCTAAATTGTAATCTTGTTTGTAAACTAAGTTTGTTCAGTTATTCCAAAGTTTCAATTTCTGTTATCTTTGGCAATGTTTAAAATATTTGTCTTATTTTTAAATTTACGGTACTATGTTAAAGCAATCTGCACAGCTTTTCACGTTTTAGATACTCAAAATATACGAACACTTGTGACTCAGTATTTCTGAAATTTAATCAATTTCTACAAATCCCGCGTATAATTAAATTTGGTCCATGTCCAGTTTTCGTGGATAATTAAAAGTTATGAATATTTATAATGTATACAATATGTAAAACCGAGTTTCTAAAACTACGTTAAATTTTTAATAAATTTAAAATAATATGGATTAACATAACAAAATGAAATAATCGATTATCCGTAAATGCTTATCGGCAAGCTCTAAGCTTTGTTGAATCCATTGAATATGTTCAATGTGCCATAAGTAGGTACAGCTGTGTCATATTACATGAAAATATTTTATTTTCTTAGTGAAACTTTTCAGGCCTTTGACAAGACAACACACATGACATTTGATCATTTAAGTCTTCAGCGGCGCACTGTAGAATCAAATCATAGGCCTCCTAACAATAGATAAATAGGTATATAATCATAAAGTTGTAGAGATTCATAATAATCTGAAATATTATTAAATAAAAGCATTGACATCGATTAAAAAAAAAAAAAACATTTGTTACAAATAGATAATGTTATTATTCATTGTCCAAGATGTATCATATGATTCATATTACTCACAAATAATGTTTTCTTGCAAAAGTTACATTTATTATCTCATCTTTTCAGTATAAAATTCTTTATGTTTAAATAAACATAGTTCGTCACGAAATATTTTATATTATTTAATTATTAAGCA